>NC_057804.1:291523435-291689950 GCF_018294505.1 Triticum aestivum | reverse complement strand
GCCTGCTGCGGGCCGCGCGGACCGGCGGCGGTGGAGGTGCGGGGCAGGCGACGTGGCGGCGCGGGATTCGTCTGGACCGCGGGTGGACATGTCCGGGCGCGGTGGGGATTTCGTCCGGCGGTGGAGAGGGGAAATTGCTAGGGTTAGGGGTGGATTCATCCCCAAATTTCGGGGAAGATGGCCTATATATAGGTAGAGGGAGCTAGGAGACTCCAAATGAGGAGCGGTTTTCACCCACACGATCGTGATCGAATGTCCGAGAGCACCGAGGGGGTTTGGATGGGTTATAGGGCCACTTTGGAGGGATTTTGGGCTGCACACAAAAGAGGCCTTTGCGGCTACCCGGTTGACCGTTGGAGTATCAAACGGACTCCAAATGGCACAAAACTTGACAGGCGGTCTACTGGTGGTGTATCAAGGCTGCTTGGAAAATCATGGTCCATTCCGAGAATTTTTATCACCCACACACGAAAAGAGGTAAAAGGGGGCGCCGGGGACATAGGGGTGTCGGATTGCAAAACGGACAACGGGGAAAATGCTCGGATGCATGAAACGAACACGTATGCAAAATGAGATGCACATGATGACTTGGCAAAGTGCGAAACGCAAGCAAATGACATGGCAAGGATGGCGAATAACTGGCAGACACCTGGCGCATCGAATCCGGGGCGTTACATCAGATCTATATTTACTCTTACCATAAGGTTGGATAACACCGATGGTACTGAAGAAGTTTAGCTCTGCATTGCTCTTGGATGTACCTTTTGCATGTATCGTTGTACTTACATTTATAGCTACTTGGTTATGTAGCATCACTCTTCATCTTATCTTAAATATTCTCCATTTTTTCTTATATAATCACATCTATATTTACTCTTAACAAAATGTAGAATGAAGGCAATGCTTATGAAGAAGATTCTGTGGTAAACTTCTTGAATTCCCCCACCCCCCGCCCATCAGCATGCAGAAGGGCTTTATAGAGCCTGTCTTCACCACTAATGTAAGTTTGTCCTTCTCAAGCCTTCAAACTTTGTTGTGTATATTTGTTATTTGGTTAGGCATGACTGCAACAGCTGTTTATTTTTTTGTGTTTGCATCAAATTGCATGTTTAAACTTTATTATGTAGTTCATAAACAAAAGTTTGTCCTTCTCAATTTAAGTTTTCAGTTGTACAACCAAGTTCCTTCTTCATACCATGTAAATTAAACTATACAGAGTGATACGTCTCCAACGTATCTATAATTTTTGATTTTTCCATGCTATTATATTACCCGTTTTGGATGTTTATGGGCTTTACTTTACACTTTTATATCATTTTTGGGACTAACCTACTAACTGGAGGCCCAGCCCGAATTGCTATTTTTTTGTCTATTTCAGTGTTTCGAAGAAAAGGAATATCAAACAGAGTCCAAACGGAATGAAACCTTTGGGAGTGATCTTTTTGGAACACATGCAATCCAGGAGACTTGGAGTGGACGTCAAGAAGCAGCCGAGACGGCCACGAGGCAGGAGGGCGCACCCTACGAGGGTGGGCGTGCCCCCCACGCTCGTGGGCCCCTCGTCGCTCCCCTGACCTACCTCCTTCGCCTATATATACTCCCGTACCCTCAAAACATCTAGGAGCACCACGAAAAACTATTTCTAGCGCCGCAACCTTCTGTTTCCATGAGATCCCATCTTGGAGCCTTCGCCGGCGCTCCGCCAGAGGGGAATCGACCATGGAGGGCCTCTACATCATCTCCAAGGCCTCTCTGATGAGTTGTGAGTAGTTTACCACAGACCGTTGGGTCCATAGTTATTAGCTAGATGGCTTCTTCTCTCTCTTTGAATCTCAATACAAAGTTCTCCTCGATCTTCTTGGAGATCTATTCGATGTAACTCTTTTTGCAGTGTGTTTGTTGAGATCCGATGAATTGTGGGTTTATGATCAAGTTTATCTATGAGAAATAATTGAATCTCATCTGAATTCTTTTATGTGTGATTGGTTATCTTTGCAAGTCTCTTCGAATTATCAGTTTGGTTTGGCCTACTAGATTGATCTTTCTTGCAATGGGAGAAGTGCTTAGTTTTGGGTTCAATCTTGCGGTGTCCTTTCCCAGTGACAGCAGGGGCAGCAAGGCACGTATTGTATTGTTGCCATCGAGGATAAAAAGATGGGGTTTATATCATATTGCTTGAGTTTATCCCTCTACATCATGTCATCTTTCTTAATGCGCTACTATGTTCTTATGAACTTAATACTCTAGATGCAGGCAGGAGTAGGTCGATGTGTGGAGTAATAGTAGTAGATGCAGAATCATTTTGATCTACTTGTTGCGGACGTGATGCCTATATACATGATCATGCCTAGATAATCTCATAACTATGCACTTTTCTATCAATTTCTCGATAATTTGTTCACCCACCGTAATACTTATGCTATCTTGAGAGAAGCCACTAGTGAAACCTATGGCCCCTGGGTCTATCTTTTATCATATAAGTTTTCCATCTACTTTTATTTGCAATCTTTACTTTCCATCTATATCATAAAAATACCAAAAATATTTATCTTTGCTTATTATCTCTATCAGATGTGACTTTTGCAAGTTATAGTGAAGGGATTGACAACCCCTTTATCGCGTTGGTTGCGAGGTTCTTGTTCGTTTGTGTAAGTACGAGGGACTTTTGAGGAACCTCCTACTAGATTGATACCTTGGTTCTCAAAAACTGAGGGAAATACTTACGCTACTTCGTTGCATCACCCTTTCCTCTTCAAGGGAAAACCAACGCAGTGCTCAAGAGGTAGCAAGAAGGATTTCTGGCACCATTGTCGGGGAGGTCTTCGCTCAAGTCAAGACATACCAAGTACCCATCACAAACTCATCTCCCTCGCATTACATTATTTGCCATTTGCCTCTCGCTTTCCTCTCTCGCACTTCACCCTTGCCATTTTATTCGCCCTCTCTTTACCGTTTGCCTTCCCGTTGCCATGGCCGAATCGAAAAGAACTAAGGGTTCTTTCCAGGGTTTTAGTACTTTGGATAGTCCCTCTATCCTCTCTAGGCTCATAAATAATGATGCTATGGAAAGACCTATCGGGGTTACCAATGAGAGTTTGAATAATTGTGATGAAGATGACTCCGTAATTTTTCGTTATTTAATTGATGAGTCTTTAAAAGATGCTTGGGATAGGTTATTAAGGATTCGGGCTAGCTATGTGCCACAATATCAAATTGAGATATACTTGAAAAGCTTTTATGTTGGTGAAAGCACAAGTGCTCCGTGGGTGATTTTGGTAATTAATGTCAACATATCCCTTGTTGGACTAACACTTTTACCTAGTATGTGTTAGATAAGTTCAACAATGAAATGGCATGGACTAAAGGATGTGGAACCCCTTCAAGATGCCGAGGACAAAGGATTGGCTCAAGCTTCAAGCACAAGACTCTACATTTTATATTTTAGTGATCCAAAATCACATTGAGTCTATAGGAAAAGCCAATACTATCAAGAGGGGATGAGGTGTTGCTTAATGGCTTACTTGCTCAAAGTTCTTAGTGATATGCTCCCAAGCCCTCAACTACTTTCTCACATCCACATATGTCCTAAACCAAAAGTCTAACTCGGCCCTACCGATTCTTTCTATCCGGCGCCACCGAGTTCAGATGTCTTAGCCACTGCCACAAACCCTAGGCAAATCGGTCTCACCGATAGGGATCTTGGTCTCACCGAGATGGGATTGTAATCTCTCTGTGTATGTCCATTACCAAAATCAGTCTCACCGAGTTTGAGTAATCGGTACTACCGAGATTACAATGCAAACTCTTTGTTCCTCTTCGTAACATTTCGGTCTCACCGAGATGAGCGAATCGGTCCCACCGAGTTTGCCTGACCAACTCTCTGGTTAGCTTATTACCAAAATTGGACCCACCGAGTTTGTGTAATCGGTTTCACCGAGATTATGTTATGCCCTAACCCTAACCATATTGGTCCTACTAAGTTGCATGACGGTCCCACCGAAAATCCTAACGGTCACTAGATTTGCTAAATCGGTCCGACCGAGTTTCACGATTCGGTCCCACCGAGATTGGTAAGTTGTGTGTAATGGTTAGATTTTGTGTGGAGGCTATATATACTCCTCCACCTCCTCTTCATTCGTGGAGAGAGCCATCAGAATGAACCTACACTTCCAGCATACATTTTCTGAGAGAGAACTACCTACACTTGTGTTGAGGCCAAGATATTCCATTCCTACCATATGAATCTTGATCTCTAGTCTTCCCCAAGTTGCTTTCCACTCAAATCTTCTTTCCACCAAATCCAAATCCTATGAGAGAGAGTTGAGTGTTGGGGAGACTATCATTTAAAGCACAAGAGCAAGGAGTTCATCATCAACACACCATTTGTTACTTCTTGGAGAGTGGTGTCTCCTAGATTGGCTAGGTGTCACTTGGGAGCCTCCGACAAGATTGTGGAGTTGAACCAAGGAGTTTGTAAGGTCAAGGAGATCGCCTACTTCGTGAAGATCTACCGCTAGTGAGCCAAGTCCTTCGCGGGCGACGGCCATGGTGGGATAGACAAGGTTGCTTCTTCATGGAACCTTCGTGGGTGGAGCCCTCCATGGACTCGCGCAGACGTTACCCTTCGTGGTTTCAAGTCTCCATCAACGTGGATGTACGATAGCACCACCTATCGGAACCACGACAAAAACATCCGTGTCTCCAATTGCGTTTGAATTCTCCAATCCCATCCCTTTACATTCTTGCAAGTTGCATGCTTTACTTTCCGCTGCTCATATACTCTTTGCATGCTTGCTTGTTATGTATTCTGATTGTTAAACTTGTGCCAAAAACTCCACTCCAACTTAAAGAAATTAAAAACTGCAACTTTTGGTACTTAGTGTCTAATCACCCCCCTCTAGACACCTCTTCTTGATCCTTTCAATTGGTATCAGACCTTTGGTCTCCATTTCCTTGGTTTAAACACCATTGGAGGAAGATGGATGAGTCTACTTTGGGGAGTCTTAGACATAGAGTGCCTATACTTGATGGGGAGTATTATCATGAGTGGAAAAATGAGATGCTTGTGATTTTCAATCAATATCATTTGAACAAGTACATTGCTAGCCCTTGTGTACCTCATGTTGATCCTATGCATCCTACCCTTGATGAGTCAATTGACATGATTCGCAATCTTAGAATTGTTAATATTATCACTAGAGGCTTGCCTAGAAACTTGATTGGAAGTTTGCCTACTCTTAAGTGTGCCTACACTATATGGAAATTTCTTGAGGAACTCTTTCCAAATTATTCCTTGAAAAATCTAGATGAAATTCTCCATAAGTATATTGCCTTGAGTAAGATGAATTCCAATGATCCTATGTTTGGTGATTGTCTATTCAAGCTCACAAACCTTATGCGTGCCAAAGGAGATGTTGGAATTATTAGTGATATTATTTCCGAGGCTATTAAAATTCATAAAGAAGATCATTGTCGAACTCACT
Source organism: Triticum aestivum (assembly GCF_018294505.1). Taxonomy (NCBI): domain Eukaryota; kingdom Viridiplantae; phylum Streptophyta; class Magnoliopsida; order Poales; family Poaceae; genus Triticum; species Triticum aestivum. Next base: position 291,684,467 of record NC_057804.1, on the reverse strand, counting down.
CTAACGAATCACCCTTCTAGGATTTGATCCACCACATGATGATGTTGAACATGGATACTATGACGAGGATGATGATAGTGACTTTGATCTTGATGATGCAATGAGACACTTTGGTCCTATGGCAAATCTTCAGGGATATATGGCAGGAGGAAAGGAATGGTTCTTGATAGTGGATGTACCGATCACATGACCGGAGATAAAGATATGTTTCATGAGCTTGCTAAAAACGATGGTCCTCGAAAGTATGTCACTTTCGGTGACAACTCAAAGGGTAAGGTGGTTGGCCTAGGTAAGGTGGCCATATCACATGATAGCTCCATACAAAATGTCATGCTCGTTGAATCTCTTGGCTACAACTTACTTTCAGTATCTAGACTCACTGATTTCGGTTTCAATGTCCTATTTACTAAAGTAGATTGCCAAGTGTTTCATAGAGATAATCATAAAATGGTCTTTACCGGTAAGGTGATCTTTACATTGTTGATTTCACTAAAAAAGGCTCAACCTAGAACTTGCTTCATCGCTAAATCCTCTAAATGTTGGTTATGGCATAGACGATTAGGTCACGTTGGCATGAGAAATCTTGAAAATCTTATTAAAGGAAATCATATCCTTGGCATTAACGATGTCATATTTGATAAGGATAGACTTTCCAGCGTCTATCAAGCAGGCAAACAGGTTGGAGGAAGGCATCCCGTGAAGAACATCATGACCACAAGGAGGCCACTCGAGCTACCTCACATGGATCTTTTTGGTCCCAACGCTTACAAAAGTCTCGGTGGAAATTCTTTTGGTCTAGTTATAGTTGATGATTTTTCAAGATTTACGTGGGTGTTCTTTCTAGATGATAAATCGCAGGTCCAAAAGATCTTCAAAAACTTCGCTAGGAAGGCCCAAAATCAATTTGAAGTGAAGTTCAAGAAGGTTCGCAGCGACAACGGAACGGAGTTCAAGAACGCAAATGTGGACAACTTTCTTGACGAAGAAGGGATTTCACATGAGTTCTCGGCTATGTACACACCTCAACAAAATGGAGTTGTTGAGAGGAAGAACCGGATGCTCATCGAAATGGCAAGAATGATGCTTGATGAGTACAAGACGCCGAAGCACTTTTGGGTGGAAGCGGTTGACACAGCTTGTCACGCAACAAATCGCTTGTATCTTCACAAGCTACTCGGCAAGACGGCATACGAGCTCCTCACATGTAACAAACCCCAAGTTGGATACTTTCGAGTATTCGGCTCTAAGTGCTACATTCTTGATAAGCATCCACTACAAAAAAATACACTTCCGTGATGATACGTGTTTGTCACAGTAGGTCGCGTTTTTTGTCATGCATGTACATCGATGATGATTTTATGACAGAATCAAGATAGTCATACATGTGCTGTCGTAGAAGTGTTCCATGACATTACCAAAATTATCATCACGGAAGTGTCCACTTCCATGATGATAAATCGCGCGTCACAGAAGTGCTTTCATCAAGGGTGACCGACATGTGGCATCCACCGTAACGGAATGCCGTTAAGCTATTAGGTCGGGTTTTGGATCCGATAACCCGTTAACAGCCCCGACCAATGGGGATTTTCTACATGTAAAATCATCATTGGCTGGAGGAAACACGTGTCGGCTCATCGTTGGGACAGATGTCATCCACTCATTGGACGGAAGGTGCCTATGATACGTCGATACGTGACATGGCCCAACAGAGGCCCATTCCTGTGAAAAGGCCGGCCCGTTTGACTTGGTCAAAAGGTGGTGGGCCAGCCCATGGAAAGCCTATTAATAGCCTATTCGCATATAGCCCATTTACAGCCCGCTAGCCCAAGGCCCGTTACGCCCTATCCGAATTAGGCCCAGTAGCGTCATCTGGGCCATCCAATATGATTTCAGCCCATTTTCACTCTGGCGCATGTATGGCCCATGACGTATTTCGGCCCATATGAGGCCCTATGTAAATCTTGGCCTATTAACGGCCCGTGGTGAAACTGGCCCGTAATGAACAGTGTATCACTTTACACCCATTAACGACCCGTGGTGAAACTGGCCTGTAATGAACAGTGTATCACTTTATACCCATTAATGGCCCGTTATTCCGTTGGGCCATTTCCATCCCATGTTATCTTTCGACCTTCTTAGAGCCCATTTATTCTTGGGCTCATTTCCAGCATTCGTTTACTTACGGCCCGTTACTGTCATTTTCTGCTTGTGGGCCAAATTCAGCCCATGGTTACAGCCGGCCTGTTGTGGTCCGTTAATACGTTGGGTCGTTTTCATAGCGTCATCAAATACGGCCTATTAACGATGGCTCGTTATGGTCGGCCCATGAACGGATGATTCCAACTCTAGCCCGTTTACGACCATAATGTGGTCTGTTTGGCCCATGTTTGGCCAATCGATCATATGGCCCGTATAAGGCCCATTGATGATACGGCCCGTAGAAGGCCCATTGTTTCTACGGCCTGTAGGAGGCCCATTGTTTCTATGGCCAGTAGGAGGCCCAGTGTCACTATAGTAAATATTAGCCCATGGTTATTGTGGCCTAGTTTTAAAAAATCGGTTATTGCAGCCACTAGCAAACCGCGAAAAAAGAACTGCAATGACTACAAGCAAACAAATAAACAAGACAACAAGGAAATAAATAAGCAAGCAACTAACACTAGGCTATCACGGCTATTACACATATTACATCCACTGGGCATCAAAGTTCGCCACCAGTGCAAATATAGGGAACAAAGCAGCATATCATATACACTAGTTGTCAAAGTTGGCGACAAGCGCAAATAAACGCCGCAGCAAAACAAATCCAGAACTGAACCCACTTCAGAAGATCTCAAGAAACAATATCTTGGGTACCCATAATGCTGGCAAGATGCTTAGCATTCTTATTAATTTCTCTTTTTTGGCACTTAAATCCTCCAGCGCTTGCTGTTGCACCAGAAAATATGCATCTGAATTCTGCAGTGACTTCCTCAGTTCTTCAGCTTCCCGTCGCAACACATCTGATCGATGTCTTTCAACTTGAAGTTGAGACTCAAGAAGACGAACTAATTCAAGAAGCGAGTTCGAAGAGCTTGTGCCAGCAGTACTGGCCAGTAACTCGAACACTACATCAAGACAGGACTTTTGGGTTCCCTCACTGTCGTCAAGATAGTTTTTATTAGCTTTCTTGGAGACCAACAGGGATGTCTCACTATCTTGAACCTTATCTGCATTACTTCCTCTACCATTGGATAACGCGGTACTGTTCTCCAATATTTTGTCCGCATTCTAAAAGAGAAACAAGCAGACACATCACATGTTTACCATGTTGTATATGAAACCCATTTTGGCAAATGAGTTTAGTAGTAAAGTGGACAGGATAACAGCATGAAACAAACATATATCTATGTACCATGGTCACTTTATGGTCTATATCATTCTAGATTTTGTTGCCAAATCAAGATAGAGACACAGTTCAAATAATATTTGTTCAAGACAAAGTAGAATAGTTAGAATATAAGTGTGGGTAACTATAGAGCAATAACAACACTTGTAATGTGCATGACATGAGAACATAACTGTTTATTCAATTGAAACTGAAATCAATATAGAGCAGGTTACAACAGCAAACCAGTTAAAGAAACAGGTTTAAAACATACCTGTTGCACCATTGGAGTTTCAATTCCATCCTTCAAATTTGAAAATAGTTCGTATGAGTAAATACAGTAATGCAAGAGCAAAGGAGTATGAACCATAGCTATAGAACCTGACCTGAGAACAAATCTTCTTCTCCTTTAAGCGTTGAGTCGGGATTCGGAGTGGTGGTCCTCGTGCTTTGGGCACTGCAGTTCCCTTACTAACTGCTCGTGTTTGGGTGCTCTCTGGTGGAGACGGTGTTGTGTCAACTGTAACTGGGTTACTATCTGCCGGGGTTGGGGTTAGAAGGGGTGTAGCTCGTCCTCTGTCCAACTGGGTAGGGGTACAATCTGCGAGAGTCTGGGTTATGTGTGGTGGATCTGGTCCTTGGGCAAGTACAACCGTGGTTCTATCTGCATCAACTGGTAGCACTATCTTTTCTGAAGACTGTATTGTTACTCCCTTAGATACTGCCATCACGCTCTCCAATTCAAATGGCTGATAAACAAGAAAAGTAATTGAAAGTATAGACATTGTATGATAGGCAGGTGCAATGGATAGTGGGGAATAAAAGCGGGCATGAAATAATTCATATTTATGTTGTCTAACCAAACAGGATAGCATGACACAATTTCACATGTATGATGGCTAACTAAACAGGATAGCATGACACAATTTCACATTATGATGGCTAACTAAAAAAGATGGAAAGACATAGTTCAAAATATGAGACTGTGTAAACAGGATGACATGACATAACTATATAATGTGTTTATTAAATAGGTTGGCATGCCATAATTCACATACATTCACGGATAGAATGCCATAATTCAAAATATGATGACTATAAACACTAAATAGGATGAGATGATATAACTATATGATGTCTTTATTAAATGGGTTGCCATGCCATAATTCAGATAGATGATGTGTATGTACTATGTAAACATGATGGCATGATATAATTCAAATATATGATTTATATAGTAAGCAAGTAAGCAGATGGCAATCCATATATGATGTAAAAACTAAGCAATGCAAGACAACATGCATGACATGGGTAATATAACCCTGCCAAGTTTGATCATAGACCTCAGGGGGGAAATAGGACTGGTCATCAGTCTCTGAATCCTCCTCTGAGGAGCTCTCTATAACCAGCAAGATGTCTGCTTCAGCAGGTAGCATTGTCTGCTCTGAATACCTTGTTTTCACTCTAGATACTTCCATCACCGCTTCAAATGGCTGATGCACAGGAAGAGTAGTTGAATATACAAACGTTGTCGACAAATGGAACATGTAATACAAAAAAATGATAGCATGATATAATTCACATACGTGATGATTGGCTAAACAGCATGGCATTGCATAATTCACATATATAATGCCTTTGCAACATGATAGCATTGTATAATTCCCATATATAATATCTTGCAACAAGATGGCAATGCATAATTCACATATATGGTAATTAGACACTGAACATGTGGCATTCACACAAAGCATGTCTAAACTAATCAAATGACATAGCAATGCGAGACACCATACACACGATATGAGCAACATAACACTGCCAAGTTAGAGCATACACCTCGGGGGGAGGGGGAATAGGACCGGTCATCTGTCTCTGAGTCCTCCTCTGAGGAGCTATCCGTAACCAGCGAGATATGTGCTTTGTTAGATAGCATAGTCTGCTCTGAAGACCTTGTTTTCACTCCAGAATTTGCCATCACCGTGTCAAATGGCTGATGCACACGAAGAGCAGTTGAATATACTAACATTGATGACAAAAGTAATATGTAACAAAAAAAGGATGGCCTGATATAATTTACATATAAGATGACTGGCTAAGCAGGATGGCATTGCAAAATTCACATATATGATGCCTGGCTAAACAAGATGGCATTGCATAATTCACATAAATGATTAATAAACTAAACAGATGGCATTCGCACAAAGGATGTCTAAACTAAGCAGATGACATATTTGATGTATAAAGTAAGCAATGAAAGACACCATATGCATGATATAACCAACATCAGCATGCCAAGTTAGAGCGAAGACCTCAGGGGGTAAATAGGAGTTGTCTTCTCCTTCTGAATCCCCCTTAGAACAGATATCTTCCTCTCGATTACAATCCTAAATGCATGGAGGGGGGCTGCCTTTGCGCCTGGAGCGACGTCTACATGAAATTTATTGCCACACAAGGCTCGTCTCTTTTGCTCTACATGTTCAGTTCCATTGTTTTACAATAACTATCATGCATAGGAATAAAACATAGTGAGATTATGTAAGGAGTGCATGCAGAAATCCAGAGTGATGGTAGCAACCTGTGGATAGACCCAAAACCAATAATAGCAGATAGATAATGGCTTTAGTTAAAAAATACAGATAATGGTTTCTTTATTGTTTGTTTCCCACCCAACATGAAACTCATAGTAGACACCGGAGATTAACCAGATAGTAGATAGATACTATTGATAGCGGCCCCGATATGTACCCCACAACCATTTAAAAACTCAAGTTTGACTATTAGTTTGGACCTGACTCAGAGTCTAATCAGTGAATAGGATGATAAAGTAGCATGTAATATTAAGCGATAAATAACGTAAGCAGACACGAAAGAGTGCGACCTCTCTTGTGGACCCGTGTAGTCCTCGAGGTCATCTGCTCGGTTGATGATGGTGATGCAGTTTTCATGGCTGCCAGTGGCGGGGAAGAAGATCTGAGGCAGTGAAAGAGAGTTTGGAGGCCGGCTCCCTGCTGTGCTGGACCCTTCTATCGTTGGAGCAGCTGAGCTGGGGTGGGCGACGGCGCAGCAGGAGCGGGACAAACCACGCAAGGTTTTCTTTGACAACTATCTATAAGAGAAGTAATTCTGTAAGGGCTCGTTTGAATTGGAGGATTCCAACAATGCAGGGATAGGAAATAGACAGGAATAGGATAGGAATGCACGTGCAAAACAGAGAATTTAAAAACACAGGATTTCTGCCAATCTGGGTGTTTGATTCACAACAATTGGAAGATCACAGGATGCAAAGAAGCATGGTGAGATTAAGTCAAACCACAAGAAAATGTACGGTTATAGTGCTATTATGCTACTATCTCTTAGTCTTGTGCTTCATGAATAGGAATTTGAAAAGGAGGACAAGTGAAAATTAAAATTTCTACGTTTTTTTCTTTCAAAGAGACACTAAAGGAAAAAATCCGTGTGCTCAGTGGACAATATATATATAACATGTATAGTAAAAAAAGAGGTGCAACAAGTGTACAACCTCTTTGGCGAAGCCATGTCGATCTCAGCATGATTCGGTTGGCCGGTGAGGATGCTCCGACTGACTTAGCTGTCGGAGGAGGGGAAGAAGATCTTAGGCGTCTGGAGATGGAGCCCGAGGTACTGCTCCGCTGTGATGGAGGGTTTCATCGTTGGAGCAGCTCCGGTGAGTTGTACGACGCCGAGGCTGAAGCAGGACAAGAGAGACAACGAACAACGTTAACCTGAGTGGAATTCTAATAGCATCTCCAATACATGACGTAAAATACATAACCACAAAGTGCTAGATGTAAAATACATCAGTCGCTCATCTCTAAACTTAACTGTTGAAACTGAACTTAACTGTCGAAACTGAACTTAACTGTCAAAACTGAACATAACTGTCAAAACTGAATTTTGCTGTCGAAATAGAACGCACTAGCAAGGTGAGGCTACACGTCAGTCGACTGAATTTTTCATCTCTGGTAAGTCGATTTTGCAGCCGTTGGATACGAAATGAAGGGCCTGCGGTTCATCTTCAACCTCCACCCCCTTGAGCCGCCAGCCACCACTGGCCAAACAGCAGCCCCCTCCTGCCCGCGGCCAGCGGTGCGCCACCCCGCCCGCCCCGAAAACACTCCCCACCGCCGGTCCGCCGCCGCCCCAGCCATCCCTCTAGGCCCCCCCGTGCCGACCTTTTTCTCCGGCGATCCCCATGCCACCGCCCCGCCACCACCGGCGACCACTGCCCCATCCTGAACCCTAAGATAGATAGTGGGGTACCTCTCCGGCGAGCCCCCTCCCCGCTGGGGCTGGTTCTTCCTTCACCCCGGCGAGCCCCCCCCCCTGAAAATCGACTGACCCACAAGTTGATTCAGTCAACTGAAGTGTAGCTAAATCAGAGCAGCATCGCAAGCAAGAGCAAGAGCGAGAGCAGCAGCGCGAGCAAGAGCAATAGCAAGAGTAGACCAGACAGGGGACTGAGAGCAAGAGCAGAGCAGCAGCGCGAGCGAGAGCTAAAGCAGTAGCAGCTCCTACTGATGTGGACGTCGGCGGCGAGGGAGCGATGCCGTGGAGGAAGTGGCCGGCAACGCCGCCGTGGATGGAGCCGTGTCGTGTCGGCTCGGGACCGAGCACCGGCAGCACCGTGAGATCGAATCAAGAAGAAAATGTGACGATTACTGTACAACCTCTTTGATGACGCCGATTAGGCCGCAGCTTCATCCAAGGAAACGGTGATGATGATGCTCTTCCGGTGGTGTAGGTGAAGACGGTAGTGTGGGAATGGAGGTGGCGCGAAAGACGAGGGGAACGTCGGGGTAGCTCCTTGGAGGTGGAGGACGGGGTGGCTGAACCGGCGGGACGATGAGATCGACTACGGATCCTCATCCGGTATGGTGGATGAGGGACGTCGAGGTGTTGTTGTGGACGACGTCGTCGGGGAAGAGGCTCCGGCTGGGTGGCGGACGGAGCAGGGTGTGGGGTTTCATCGTGGGTTTTCGTGGCCTCGGTGTACGAACGGGTGGGCGGATGGGATGGCAGTGGGGAACCATGGCTTAGAGACGCGCTTGTCCGAAGTGTGGGGTAAGTTACGAAAGTACCCCCCACCGATTTGAGGCGGTTCTTTCGGTTCAAGGGTGCCACGGGCATTTCGCGTGTCGGGATTTCATAGGAGGTGGGAGTTTTCGCGCGTGTTGTAATTTCGGAATAGCAAGGCGCGGGTTGAGATGGAGGGAGTTGTCGGAGCACAACGAGACAAAGATATATCTTAAATATTTCGGGCTAACAAGGCGCGGGTTGAAATTTCTGGACAAGCCTAACGTGTACTGTACCAAACCAATGCGCACTACAAATGTCATTCAAAACTTTGAATTCATGTTATGTTCAATTAAAATATTTCTCTACGTGTATAATGCATGCAACCTACTACTCAAATGAATGTTTTAGTGCATTCCAAACGTATATACTACCACTTCAATATGAACTAAATTTGAATTCGTTTATCTATTTGAATAAGATCTACAGTAATGATTGTTGTGAAGTCAAAGCATTTGAATTCTTTCTCTGTTTTAATAAGATCTACAATCATCATTATTGTCAAGTTAAACCATCATTTGTGTATTATCTTCATAGCACACCACATGATTAGTCTCGAGTTACATATGAACTATGTGTACTATATGAACTCGAACTAGATTTTTTGAATCCACTTTATTTTGATTTCAAATCACATTATATTTCTAGCTCTAGCTAGATCTTCATAATCAAAACCATGTCACATATGTATAATGTGTTTATCACATTATGTATGGTGCCCCGCCCCATACGCCTACAAGTATTTAGATGTGAGTTGCAAACACCACACATTACCACAAATTCAAATAAAATGTGAGAATGTTCGATATATAGTATTGTTTAGATTGCTCGATATTAGGTTGTAATCTGCAAACGCCACACATTATCACAAATTCAAATAAAATGTGAGTTTGTTTGATGTGTAGTATGGTTTAGATTGTTCGGCATTTAGCTATGAGTTGCAAATGCCATGCATTATCACATTATGGTATAACATGTGCACAACACGTGTATCACTGCTATATTCATGCATGCAATGTTTAAAACACTATGATCTCCGATTCAAATATATGAATCCGCTTTCATATCAAATTATGATCGTTGTTAGTCTCTTACACCCACACAACCCTCTAACCTTTGTAGCTACCACTAACTTTCTCTCGTGCATGCACACGCCCTCCTTGCCCTCCCCCTCCCTCGGCATTCTATCCACCGGGCACATTCATTTTTTTTCTTTAGGTCGTTCTCCCAGAGTCTCCACAACTCCACACCAATCGATAAACCTCTCCAGCGATGCTTGCCTACAACATACACACACACCTTCAATCTCCTCCTTTATGTGTCCTTGCCTCGTGTATCTCATACGGTCAGACACACATGTAAACTCTCACCCCTCTTTTCATCGATCTCACAACCGCACACTCGTCCCCCTATCTAGCTAGTAGTTGGGCATCTTGCACCACCTCCTAGCTCCCTTCTCTTTGTCTATCCGTCTCGCCGGGCCTTATTTGCCTCTAACAAATGGGCGTACACCGACCGATCTCTCGCTATACATGTAGCTAGCTAGGTCCTTATAATTCATTTTTACCCACACGTCGACCGATCTACCTCATTACTTGTGTCTCTCCCTTCCTCTGACAAACAACAATTGATCTACCGACCTAGTTAGGTATGCTTACCAAACACATGGTTCCCCTTCATCATCCATGGATGTGTCCCGACAGATCTATCACGCACAAGCACACACAGAAACACATCCCCACTCTTATTGATAACATTGCAGTTCCACCCTCGGTTTGTCTAGTAGGCCTCTCCCAACATCTCCGAGAAGCAACTCCTTCACCCATCCAGCACTCTACCCCTCTCCCTCCCTCTCTCTCTCCTCTCTCTCTCTGTCCCATCATATTTCCCGTCCTTCAGTTATGTATGGATGTCGACCAATCTCCCTCAAGACATAGCTGGGTCTCTCCTTCTCAACACATATACGAGTCGTTCTACCTCTATAGTTAGGCCTCTACCTACCCCTCCCCCACCCCCCTCCCCCCACATACACCGATACATCGAGTGCTCTAGTCATGTCTCCCTGCCACACACAAACTTGACATGTGCCCTCTAACGTTCCCGTAGGCCAGTCGCCCTATATCTTTGACTTGCACACACACACACAATTTCGATGGCTCTCTTCATCGATCTCGCACCCACCCACCTGATCATCTCTTCGACTCTATAGATAGCTATGACCCCTCCCTCTCTTATCGTGGATTGCCCGACCCTCTATGTATGATATGGATAGGCCTCCATTTCACACACATTGCATGCAAAGTTTTGTTTGAGATGTCATCGACACATATTCCCATAAATAATTCACAAAATCAACCCCCCACCCCATCCCCACCCCTACCCCAAAACAAAAAACACTCATGAACACGGTTTGTATCTCTCACACACACCCACGTAGGTGGGGGACATGCACGAAGAGAAGAGGTGCATGCACGGTGCATGTACTCCCGTATCTTTCCCAACCACACCCACGCGGGTACACGGTGGAGCTCATTTCTGTACGAAAAAGGCAGCCCACATGGTAATTTGGCACGTGTATTGGTTGTCCACTTGGTGGAGGGAGGATCATCTACCACGGGTGAACAAACAAAGTGTGACTTGACGCGTTATGTTAAATTAAAAAAAGAGGCAAACAATGTGGGGCCTACCTTAGAGGCAAGGCTCTATACACTGGAGTACTTTTGATGTGTCTCGTCAACTCACAGAACAAGGAGAAGCTTGCTTAGTACGCCGTCTCCCCCGCCCACGGGCACGGTGGCTCGTAGGATGAGGTGAAGCTTGCTCCGCCTTACGCCCGCTCCCTCGCCCATGTGCGCAGTGGCTCGCAGGACGAGGAGAAAAAATTACTACTCCCTCCATTTACTCCTCGTCCCTACTACCTTGGTTATAGAGATTATATCATATTGTTTGTAATATATATGTCCTTTAATAGATTTCAATATGAACTACTAGTACATACTCCAAACACTGATGTATATAGACGTATTTTAGAGTGTAGATTCACTCATTTTGCTCCGTATGTAGCACTCTCCCTCGCCCCTCGACCCTTGCCCACATGGTGGACGTGCAACAATTCATTCGGTCTCATATAGCCAGAACGATATATATTGCACTACCATTATTGCTCGACTTCCCGAAGAGGCGAAGAGCCAATCGCAAGGTTAATATTTTGGAGATGCCAAGCGCAAGGTTATAGGAGAACGAGTAGTAGGTGCCGCGTAATTTATAAATAAAGGTTTTTTTTCTTCAGTGGCACGTACGCAATACGATAGGTTCATATGGAGAGAAAACTAAATTGCTCCACTATATACATAGTCAGGACGGGCCAACCTACACGGTTGCTTGCTGGGGTTGCTCTCTTCACACTCTCTCGCACAAAATGACTGTGGCCACATCTCTAACATCCCGACGGATCACGTCCACTTGGGGAACGGGTGGATGCTTAGTGTAGATGCGGTGGCCGTCGCCGACGGCAAAAACCCACTGTCGGCAGGTCCTGATCAGGGGTCCCCGCCGTTCTCTCTCACAAAGCTAGTGAGGTTGCCTTCATCCCTTGCTCACTGTCATGACGTGGGCAGTTGCCGCCTCCCGCCGCCCTCCTGAAGGTTAAGCTACGTCCCTCAGGTACAACTCCCTTTACAGCCGGCTTGCACCACTACTCCGGCTGCCCACATCACTCCCTGTGGATATTTCTCTACTTCTTTGCCCCGCACATACCTAATACCTCTACTGGCTTCTATGTATTGTATTTGTGATGAGTTTATGTCTCATCAACTAGTCCTAGTAATCTTATTCTAATCACGCTTCTTCAATTTCTTTGCCACAGGGATGCTCATCTTGATTTTGGTGAAACTGCATAAAATGATCCGATGGTCAAAAGGTTGCAAACTTCATTTATTAGGAAGCTCGAATGTTGCCAGCAAATTGAAGCCTGGTCAGGGTTCACGGTTCAAGGGCTAGGGACTGCATGGATCGTTTTTTTCTTTAGCTGCCTCTGTTCCAAAATAAGTGTCAACTTTAGTAGTAGTACAACTTTTTACTAAAGTTTGCACAAAGTTGAGACACTTATTTTGGAACAGAGGGAGTACATATTTGCTATGATCTGTTAATGATTGAGATGCAATAGCATGCATGTTAGTCTCCTTTGTATTTGATGAAATGTTGCAACGGGCAACCTTGGACGCAAGATACATGTAACAGAAGCTGGAAGCTTCATAGCATTGTACAAATTTATCTCGTTGATAAATTACAGTACGTACTATACTAGTACTTCCTCCGTTCCTAAATATAAGTCTTTGTGGAGATTTCACCATGAACCACATGCGGATGTATATAGATGCATTTTAAGTGTAGATTCATTCATTTTGTTCCGTATGTAGTTCACGTAGTGGAATCTCTACAAAGACTTATCTACTAGTAATAGCTAGCCCCCACTACTAGGAATTCTCTATCCTCTCCTTGAGCCACATCATCAAAATTGATGTAGCCGTTAGATGAAGTAAATCAGTCCATAATAGCCGTCTGATCTAGACATTGAGAGGCTCCACACTAAGCCACATGCAAGCATGCAGAAATACCGTGGCACATGCATGTGAGTGGGTTTTAAATCACATCAACATGTCTGCATGCAAGCATGCACCGGTAGCATGCATGTAAGTGAGCTTTTAAGTCACATTAACAAGTCAAAAAGAAAAATATAATCCCATTATGTAGTAGGAGTTGGCTGATCTTTTTTCCTTACGTGGGATGATCTAAATGATGATGGGAGTTTATTTGGTTTGGCTACCACATTTGTCATGTGGTTATAGAGTTTTTTTAGTTCTATGAAATCGATAATTTTGCGCAGAGAGATATACCGTTGTTCCACAGCAACACGTGGGGACTCATCTAGTAATATTTAGGAACGGAGGGAGTACTATGTAAAGAGTTAGGTGTCGCACGGTGATAGTGTGAGGTGGGCCATGTAATCACTGAGCCTGCGTGTTTTCATTGCTCTTGCACTCCTCCGCTGTAAGAATGGAGAAAATTGTAATCTAGTAGTAGTAGTACCTCCTTTCGCTGAAAGCGTGGGACATCCAGCAGTCCTACCACCTCAGTAATAAAGACCAATGAGTCGTCAAATCACATAGACACAGCAGTAAGTTGGACGGACGAAGGAACCATCACTCTTGCGCTAGTGAGAGGTCGCGTCCGCTCTGCCCAGGCATGAATGCGGCACCGATTCTTTGGAGCGGTGCTGACCGTTTTGGGCGGGAAGCGCGCGCGGGCGATGGAGGGGCTTTGGGTGGGCCAGGCTGGTCAGGAGCGGGCGTGGCAGCTATCCGCATGTCCCTACCGGACACGCCCGGAAACGAGAGGATGCACCGAATCTCGCGACTAAAATCGTACACTACACACCATCTCTCTATAGGAGTAGGTCGATCTGTCGCACTCTCTAACACACACATGATGTTAAACACACACACACACACACGCATGCACCTTGGTCCCGTTGCACCTTCTAACGTGACTTATTACACCTAGATGGAGGGAGTAGTAAGTATATGAGATACGGTGGCACACTAACTTAAGTCGAATACAAGTGCCCAAAATTTGTGTGCATGTTATAATAAGGATTCACTTAAAATAGTACGTGAGCGAACAGAGGGATCAATTGGACAGTGTTCTTGAGAAGTAGAGAGATGTGTGAGGTAAGATACACCACTAGCGCTTTTAATTTTTCTTATTAATTTGTTTCTTTCACCCTCTGACTGGTGGGACCCAACGTACTACGTGGAGAGAGGTAAGGTGACTAAGGCTGCATTATTTCTGCACCACTGTGGATAGTCTTACCACCAAAGCCACATGACACGATTATGATTGAAATCCAAATGACTCCCACACACAGAAAAAAACACGGCATGCTTGTCACATGAATGCAGGAATGTATAAAAGGTTATTTTCCTCTCATTGAACATAACGGGAGGGTTGTGTAGTTGGTTAGCATGTTCGCTCATCAAACTTGAGGTCTCGGGTTCGATAACTACACTTGAGCATAATTTGTGGTAGGAGGATTCTTTGACTGGTCAAAATGTTTTCTAGGGTTTGCACGCTTCACACTCTCTCTCCAGTATATATATACACGCTGGAGCCTCAGCGCTTGTAGTTGCTCCCTTCACACTCTCTCGCCCTCTCCCGCTGGAGCCTCAACGCTTGTAGTTGCTCTCTTCACACTCTCTCGCCCTCTCAAGATCTAAACAAGACTTCATTGGCCTCTCTCTCCCCTCACTTCTGCTCAAAGAGCCGGCAGGATCCGTCCGCCGGGAAGGGAAGGAGGCTTAACACTATCGCCATCAGCGAGGGAGGGAATCCACTACTGGCGCAGCTGTTCACTTTCCACCCAGTGGCGGCGCGGGAGGGCCTCCGACCCCTCTTCTTCGTCGCCGTCCCGTCGCCCACCGAACCACGCCCCAAGAACCTTAAGGTATAATTTACTTACTCCACAGGCATTGCTCTAGCTGCATGTATACCATGAATCTAGGACGTGGTTCAAAGAGGAAAGGAGTGAGGGAAAGTAGTGGGGAAAGTTGTATATAGCATGAATCTAGGATGTGGTTCAAAGAGGAAATGAAGGGGGAAAGTTGTATAGCATGAATCTAGGACGTGGTTCAAAGAGGAAAGGAATGGGG
Organism: Triticum aestivum; assembly: GCF_018294505.1. Lineage (NCBI taxonomy): Eukaryota > Viridiplantae > Streptophyta > Magnoliopsida > Poales > Poaceae > Triticum > Triticum aestivum. The sequence goes on along the minus strand of NC_057804.1, from coordinate 291,669,296 downwards.
GAAAGTAGTGGGGAAAGTTGTATCGCATAAATCTAGGACATGGTTCAAAGAGGAAAGGAAGGGGCGAAAGTACTAGTTGAAAAAGGAAAGGAAGGGACAAGGCTGTAGAGTTTGAGCAGGACTAGATTTGATGTGCTCACATAGGGAAAGGTGTCTAAAGATAACAAAACTAGGACCAACACAAATATGCTCCTTGGTTGTTTGTTCTTTATTGCAACAGACTGTGCATGACCACAGTACATCGGTAGATGCACATGGTGCTGGTGCATCCACTGTCCCGTGCAACTCATTAGCTGTTGTTAATCTAAGGGCATGTTTGGTTCAAAACTCCCTAGTCCCTACCTGCTTGGTTCCAGGGACTAAACATGGACTAGAGGTTATTAAATGACATGCTAAAAGACCATGTTACCCCTAGTAATGAACTAATAGAAACAAGGTGCGATGCATGGCAGGGGCAACTGTTGGAAAAAGTCCCAAAAAGACTCCCTCGGGGTCTTCTTTCTTTAGTCCCAAATGCCCACTTTTAGTCCCTAAAAGTCCCTCCTGTTTGGTTTAGATGGGGCTGACATAGAGTTTTTTTAGTCCCTACACCAAAATGTCCCTGTAAACAAACACCCTCTAATAATGCCGCTGGAAAATTGATGCAATGCCATAGTTAAAAGCAAATTACATGTTTAACGAATTTTATTGTTAATATAATCTCTATGTTAATATTAATCAATGCCACCGTTTGAGAAATGCTACTATCTTGCTTTCTTTCCCATTTAGATAAGGTAGATGCCTCTTTTTGTTGGCTTCTGTGTCATCCACCGTTATTGACCACTAATTGTTTCCTTTGCACCTCTGTGTAAACACGGTTATCTACTTCACCTCGTTGCCATTGTGACCTTTTGTTGCACTGCACAAAACACTTTTGTTTTAAGAGTGTTTTATGAAGTTCAACCAAAATGTCACACCGACAGCGTTGCTTGATTGCTTGATCTTAGTGGAACTGCACAAGAGGAGATCTTACTTCCTATCCTTTAAGGCGAATTTGGTTCAGATCTTCTTCTTGTGAGTTGTTTGAATTCCGCATCATGAGAGGTCAGTACTAGACTTCTTTCACATGATTCTGAAGTGTGCTTTCATATGCTGTGCTACTTGTACGATAATGTTGCTTGATTTTAGTGAACTGCACAAATGGAGACAAGACTTCCAATCCGTATGTGCACCGTAATATCCCATTGTGGTAAGATAAGGATATTTCACAACTGCTGGCCTGTATTTTGCCACTTTCATCAGAAAATTAAGTTTAGTACTATACTTGTGCTCCCTAATTGACATGCCAAATCTTACATTGAAGGCGAAGCTTGTCTGTTATTGAACCAAGTGATGAAGGGGAAGAACAAGCGGAAGAAAAACAAAAATCAACTCCCGGTTTTGTAATGAAGCACTGGAACTGTGATGACACAAGTAATGATATAGTTTTGCATCTTAATTTATTGCTATGGCTGGAACGAGCAATTGTTTTGCCACTGATTTGATGCCACTCTTAATGTAATACGTAATTATCTCTACTTGTGCAAACAGGGATCTTCTTTGAAGATACCATATATTTTAGTGGAATTGCACAAGAAGATGTTGGAAACATTAAACTAATCGAGGAGTATATAGTAAGCATGGCCACCACCGTAGATAGCAACAGATGGTTCCGGAGAAGTGCTTCATCTGTATGCTCTACACAATAAGTCCCCTGACAAAGGTTGGTACTCGCCCACTGATTTCATCCATATGATTGAGCTTTGTCATCTCTATTGGTGTTGTGCTATTGTTTAGATACTGCCATGAAAAGGTGGTATTGTCCTTGAGAAGTGCTTCATCTGTGTTGTTTTAAATATTTCCTTTCCTTTTTTCGAGCAAACAGGGATGCTAGCATTTAGTAGTCCTCTTGTCTTTGCACAACAAGATCATCTTCCTCTCAAGAAGAATATGGAGTACATGAAGTGACTAGTTTCGATTATGCCAGGATGAAGAAGCCCTGTCTATCTTCTCATCAGAAGGAGCAGTTGAAGGATGGTTACATTACTCCCCACAAGACCAAACTAACTCCAGCTCAGAAGGACTGACAAATCTCCATTTTTTTGCTGTGATGCCTGAGTACAATGTTGTTCTAGGATTCTTTCTGGTGAGTTCCATTTTTCTAAAAGTGTGCTCTACATGGACCATGTATGTCCGTGTTCAAACTGTCAATTCATAGTATAGTTTGCTTTATACTAATCACTTTTTTGTATTTGTGCAAACAGGGGTGCTCAGCTTGATTTCAATGGGAACTGCACAAAATGTTCATGAATGCATCAAATCATTCATTTCCACCACAAGAAAGGAGGTGCTGATAAGTTCAAGGCGTTGCAACATATAAGGGTGAAATCATACAAGCTACGCGCGAATTTGGTTGATTTTGGTGGAACTGCACAAAAAGAACAACTGGTTTATTTAGCACGAGGTGCCATGTCAATGTCCGAACTGATGGCGAACCCTGCCCATTCCACAATCGTAGGCATTTGATATTTTGGAATGGGACAACCTTGTCAAATTTTGCTCATTGATTTTAGCAAGACATGCTTTGATATTTTCGAATGGGACGCCCTTTGCTGTCAGCAGCGTCGATCAATTTTTTCTTTATTCTTTAGTTGTGAAGTAAATATTGCCTCTAACATGTGAGTTGCTGAGATGCATAATCATCGATTGTTTTGAATGTTCTCTATGAATTGCCAGGCATGTGTGTTTGATTGCAATGTACAGAAACGCTAAAAAGCTGCTCAAACTCTTTGTACTCCTTCTGTTCCTTTTTACTTTGCACATTGTGAAAGTGCATACTTTTTTGTATAAGATTGGTCAAAGTAGAGATACTTTGACTGCAGACAAAACTTGTATGCAGACTAGAAAGGACCGGAGGGAGTACATGTGAAACTACTGCAAACGAGGTGATTACCGTGGGAATAATGCTAGTACGTATTGTTTTGCATGTTCATCCAATGCAAGTGATACAAGAATTCGAGCTAATCGAAATAAATTCATTCATACACGGTCGGATTTCATAAAAACATGCCGGATTTCATTACATTTCATACATTCTTCAACTAAAAAGGGGTGCACTGGAGGTATAATTAATTAACCGAAGCTACCCACCTGTGTCCTGCTGAGCCGAACAGAAGCTTCAGTGACTTAACTGCGGGTGAAGTTGCATAACTAACATGTGGCCTGTTGGGCCCACATGTCAGTCAGCCAACTGCACCAGCAGTTAAGTAGAAGCAGCGTTCTTCTCCAGCGCAGCTCTCCGACTCCACGTCGCCGCCAAGAAGCTAATCGGCCATCAATGGTGAACCCGCCTAGCTTGGCTTCAACCGGAGGGTAGCAGCGGTGGCCTTACTTGGACCTGAGCGGCGGTGACCTATTGTGTTCTACTCTTCCTCATTTTCTGTGTGGCACAGCCTCATTAGCAGCGGGGTGGGGCCTCGCGGAGCCGGCGATGTCCTCTATCTTGTTGTCGGTGGGCGGTGCCTCAGCGAAGCGGTGGAAATCCTCCCCCATGTTGCCGGCAGGGTGGGGCCTCGGCTGAGCCGGCGATGTCCTCTGCCTCGTTGTTGGCAGGGCGGGGCCTTGGTGGAGCCGGCGGTGTCCTCTGCCTCGCTGTTGGCGCCGCGGGGCCTCGATAGAGCCGGCGGTGTCCTCTGCCTCGTTGTTGGCGCCCCGGGGCCTCGGTGGAGCAGGGCCTCATCGACGCCAGCAGAGCGGGGACTCGTCGGAGCCGACATTGTCCTCTGCCTCGTCCTCGGTCTTGCCAAACATTGCCTCGCCCACTTCATCGCCCTCTTTGCTAGCCTCTTTGTAGGCGACAGCAGCCTCTGCCAGCCGCATGTGGTACCGCTAGCGCTCGAGGCGGCCCTTGCGGGCGGAGTGGTACGAGTCAAGTAGCGCCTCCTGCTCCGCCCGCTCCATGGCGATCTGCTCCTCCGCCTGCAGGTGCTCCTGGAGGAGATGGTGGTTGTAGGCGGCGTCGGTCTGCGCCTCCCGGAACTGCTCCTCATGCATCTGCCTCACCCTGTCCATATATTGGGCACGGGCCTCGCCGATGGTCATGGTGCAATGCACCAGCGAGGATGGCGCGGAGGAGGGGGTTGGCGCCGGATCGTCGACTACCATGTTCTCCATGGGGACGTCATCATCCTCCGGCTGCCTACCGGCCAACCGGTCGGCAGCAATGGCTGCCATCTCCTTGTGGTCCATTGTTCGCCCACCACGAAGAGCGCTAGAGCGCGAGGAAGCCATGGTGGGCAGTAGTGGTGTGGACAGGAGAAAGGGAAGAATGCGGATGACTGCGGCTATGGCCGGCGCAGCAGTTTATATAGCAATGGTGGGCGGGCGGAGGGACGGACTTGTGGCTCCGAAGTAGCCGCCTCGGCAATCGTGTATCATTCATGCATGCGGCAGATGGATGAACGGATGACACTTGTGTCATTTGAAGGCGGAGCAATGCCTGCACCAGGAAGCAGGGCGGGCGGTGCTGACTGCTTCGGGCGGAAAGCGCGTGCGGGCGAGGAGATGACTTTACTTGGAGAGGATGACAATGGGGACCCACTAGGTCCATAGCCTCACGTACGCAAGTGCCTCCTTATTATATATATATATATATATATATATATATAACTATAATTTATTTTGCTTCCTCCTGGTTTCCTGACATCATGGTCCCACACCATTGTCAACCTATGTACTCCCTCCTTTCCGGTTTATAGGGCTTATCTCAAAATTTTAGTTTTTCCATTTTATAAGGCTCAATTAGGTTGTTTTCCTTCACATGTTCAGATTCTAAGGTGCATTAAATCATTGCATGCAAGTATTAAGAGAAAATTGACCAATGCATGTACTTTATGCATGCATGCATTGCAATTAATGCATTGATAAACATAAATTTTTTGAGGATAACAAGAGCATTAATTAGGTGCTTTTGCAAAACTACAAAAAGTATTCCACCACTCGCCATCTACCTTGATTGGTGAGATTTTTGAATTGAGCATTATAAACCGGAAAGGAGGGAGTAGTCAATAAACGAGAGAATTGCACAAGAAGCGGCCGACAGCTGGGACCAAGCAGCTCGAGCAGTATTTGTGTTTTTGAGGTGTGAGCACTTCAGAGTTTTTCGATGTTCAGCCCAGATACTAATTTTTCTCCTCTAAACAACAACGAAAACATCGCTACAGGTATTAATTAGGCAGGCTGTGGCCCGTTTAGCCCAGGCCAGATATCCAGCCCAGATATTAATTTTTTTCAAGCTGAAAATGGCTAGCCCAGCTATACTTTTTTTAGGAATACCCAGGCAAGGTCAAGTTGTTATTCTCCGCCCCGCTGGGCTGCAAATCTTTCCTAGGAGGGATGCATTAGGCTTAACAAGAAAATGGGCTTTAAGAAATAATAAATGGGATGTAATTATAAAAACTGGGTAGTAACTATAAAAAATGCACCAAACACGTGATTACTTTATAAAATATTATTTTTGGATATTGAAAATTTTAATTTCATTAATTGTTGCGAGCGCAATGTTTCGTTGGATTTTTATGTAATATAAATTTATATTGAAATTTTATTTAATCTGACTAGAAATTTCAGGATAAAAATATTGGGATTCCATCAAAATGTGGGAAATTTTATTGAATTTTGTTTTGAATGGTTGGTTGAAATGGGCTGTAATTTTAACAAACTATAAATGGTCTGTACTAAGTTCCATTAGAATTCAAAAATGGGCTACACATTCTTACAAATCTCAAATGGGCTATAAGTTCTCTGCAACACACATCTGGCCTTACTAAGTTGACGCGTCCCATAAAAAAACAGAGTTGACGCGTATGCAAGGCTTTGTAAACTTATAGTCAACACACGGTTCTAGCAGCAGTGGCTGTTGGATGTCCATCCAACAGATGCCGTGCTTCTTCTTCAATCTCGGATATTCTAGCTTCACCCGCCCAAAAAATGATTCCTCCCCTGACATCTGGGGCGCATCGTTTCGGAAGCTGACCTGTGGGCCTACTAAGTTGACGTACCAAGGGCTTTGTCAACTTAGTCAATATAAATGATTCTAGCTGCAGTGACCATACGATGTCCATCCAATGGCCGTCGTGCTTCTTCAACCTCTGGTCTTCTTGCTCCAGCCGCCCAAAGCAGCGCCGGTCGTGCCGCCTGCTCCTGCCTCCCGTGGTTGGTTGTGCTGCCGCGGAGGCCTCACTGCCCCCTACTACTCCCACCGCTGGCCAGGCCATCCCTCCACTCACCCACACCCCCTGTTATTCTGCGGCGACGACAGCGTAGCCGAACCAGTGAACCCTCGTACTCCTCTCCGCGTGTGCATCCACTGTCGCGTCTTCCCCGGATCTGCGTCGTCCCCTTCCTAGGCCTCACCGTCATCCACCGCCGTGGTACTCTCGCCGTGGCGTGGTCAACGTGGTCAAGGAACAACTTCCATCGGACGTGGACTGTATGTGGAGAGGCTGACAGCTGGGTCCACGACAGCCGCAAGGAAGTGCCTCCTTATTACGCGCAAAATAATTATTCCTCTACCTGATAGCGGGGACCCACCGGACGGGCCACCGTATTTTGCGAAAAAAATGATTCGCCCCCTTACTGCTGGGACCCACGAGCTACATCTTCGCACCCAAGGAAGTGCGTCCGGGAAAAAAACCGATTCGCCCCCTGACTGCTGGGACCCACCAGCTACATCTTTGCATGCAAGGAAGTGCGTCCGGAAAAAAATGATTCGCTCCCCGACTGCTGGGACCCACCAGCTACACCTTCGCACGCAAGGAAGTGCGTTCGGGCAAAAAGAAACGATTCACCCCCCTGACTGCTGGGACCCACCAGCTACATCTTCGCAGGCAAGGAAGTGCCTGACAGTCGGGACCCACCTGGTCGAAGCGTACGTAGCGTTGTCATTCTGGTCGCAAACATATACGTACATATATACTGGTCAATGTAGAGGCGCGCACGTGTCGTAGTAGAGGCACGTATGTGTCGTAGTAGAGGCGCGCATGTAGCATGTACACGTACGTACAGCGGCCAGGGTGCAATAAAGGAAATACGGCCACGTATGTGTACATATGGGCGGGGTCTCGAACTCCTACTCGCGCATACCTACGGCGAGGGCTCGTGTACATGGCTGGGTCGGAACGGAGAAACAGCATCGTCGTTGTGTTCATGGGGAGGCAACGGAATGCGTCGTGTTCATCGGGAGGCAACGGAACGCGTGGGAGCCAACCGGCTGGATCGGAACGGAATGCGTGGTCGTGTACATCGGGAGGGCTTGGATGGAACAGGCGATGGAAACGAGGCCTGGTGTACCGCAAAAGGGAGGAAAGGGACCTCCTACATTCGGAACGGGGTCCTGTTGATCGGGAGGGGTGTGGCGTACCGCAAAACAGAGGAAACGGACCTCCTATGGTCGAAACAGGGGTCCTATTGATCGGGAGGGGTGTGGCGTACCGCAAAACGGAGGAAACGGACCTCCTACGTTCGAAACGGGGGTCCTGTTGATCGGGAGGGTTTGGTGTACCGCAAAACGGACAAAACGGACTTGTGTTGGAGCGCTACGGTCGAAACGGGGGTCCTGTTCATCGGGAGGGGTGTGGCGTACCGAAAACGGGACTCCACGGGATACTGTTCATCTCCACTGTCGACCTCCTCGAGCCTCCACGGGCTCCTGTTCATCCAGCCTCCACCGCGCGCTACTCCACCGGCTACTGTTCAACCGCCCCTCCATCGTCTACTGTTCATCCGGCCCTCCACACCACGGGGTCCTATTCAACCACCCCTCCACGGGAACCCCTCCACCATCTACTGTTCATCCATCCCTCCACACCACGGGGTCCTGTTCATCCAGAGGCAATGCAACAGCTCACTGTTCATCCAACCCCCCCCCCCTGCAATGCTCACTGTTCATCCAATCGATCGGCTTCAGTTAGCAGCAGTAGCAAAGGAATCGCTCGATCGGGTTCAGTTAACAACCATCGATCGATCGCTCGGGTTCAGTAACGCGTAGCCTGCAGTGCAATCGCTCGGGTTCAGTTAGAGCCCAATGCCTCGCTCAGGTTTAGTTAGAGCCAACGCCACGCACACACACGCGTACGTGTACGAGAGAAATCCGCATCGCTAGGCCCCCGACCTCCCACCGTAACCGGGAACTCCACGAAATTTTCCTCGCCCTCGCTTCTACCATGGTTTTTCCGTCATGGACGGCCCAAAGAATGTCATGCAGCTGCGTCTCCGGCCCACCCAGCATGAAAAGCCCATTTTCTATCATGATTTTTTGTCATAGAAGTAGGAGCCCACCACATCTATGATGATACCAGGTTTTGTCACAATTATCGTCATAGAAGTGTCATATGTATGACAAAAAAAAAATTGTTCGGCCCAAAATGTCACGGATGTGTCTTTTTTTGTAGTGATCGTCGTTCTAAATTTGCTCCTAAGTCTCATGAAGGTTTCCTACTTGGTTATGGCTCAAACTCTCACACATACTGTGTCTACAACAATTTCACCCGAAAGGTTGAAGAAACGGTAGATGTGAAGTTTGATGAATCTAACGGCTCGCAAGTAGAGCAATTGCCAATTGATGTAGGAGACAAAGACCCCTCGGAAGCAATCCAAGACTTGTCTATTGGCAAGATTCATCCAACGGAGGTGAAGGAGAGTACCTCGTCCGTCCAAGTGGAAGCTTCTACCTCATGACAAGGTGAACCAAGAGTTGATACGGAAGCATCCACAAGTGGGACACACCAAGATGAAGAAAACGAGGAAGTGCACCAAGATGAACGTCAACAACCTCCTTCTCCACCACGACAAGAGAACGACAATGCCACCAATGAAGAAGGCCAAGAAGAAGAACAAGATGAATAAGATGTTCAACCAAGACCCAAGCAAAATCTTTCACGAGTTCGAGCAAGAATTGCTAAAGACCATCCCGTCGAGCAAATCTACAATGATATCCAAACCGGGAGAATCACTCGCTCTAAAACTCGTTTAGCTAACTTTTGTGAACACTATTCATTCATCTCTAGCATTGAACCTATGAAGGTTGAAGAAGCATTGGAAGATCCGGATTGGATAAACGCTATGCATGAAGAGCTACACAACTTTGAGAGAAATCAAGTTTGGACATTGGTTGAGAAGCCCGACAACAACCACAACATCATCGGTACCAAATGGGTGTTTTGCAACAAGCAAGATGAAGATGGACAAGTAGTTCGCAACAAAGCATGTCTCGTCGCCCAAGGCTACACACAAGTTGAAGGTATGGACTATGGTGAGACTTATGCTCCTGTTGCTAGCTAGACTTGAGTCCATTCGCATCTTACTTGCCTATGCTAATCACCATGATATCACCTTGTACCAAATGGACATTAAAAGTGCTTTTCTAAATGGTGAAATAGAGGAGGAAGTATATGTTAAGCAACCTCCTAGCTTTGTTAATCCTAAGAAACCTAATCATGTTTACAAACTTCACAAAGCTCTTTATGGTCTTAAACAAGCTCCTAGAGCTTGGTATAAATGCTTGACCAAGTTCCTTATTGAAAAAGGCTTTGAAATTGGAAAAATAGATTCTACTCTTTTTACTAAAAGGGTCAATGGAGAACTATTTGTATGCCAAATTTATGTTGATGATATTATATTTGGATCAACTAACCATCATTTTAGTGAGAAGTTTGGAAAGCTAATGTCGGAGAAGTTTGAGATGTCTATGATGAGTGAACTCAAATTCTTTCTTGGTTTGCAAATCAAGCAAACTAAGGAAGGTACCTTTGTCTCTCAAATGAAGTACACCAAGGACTTATTCAAGAAGTTCAATATGCAAGAATGCAAAGGTATGACTACACCCATGCCTACTAGTGTACATCTCGATTTGATCAAAGATGGTGAACCGGTCGATCAAAAGGTTTATCGCTCTATGATTGGTTCATTGTTATATCTATGTGCTTCACGTCCCGATATCATGCTAAGTGTGTGCATGTGTGTACGATATCAAGCTGCTCCTAAAGAATGTCATCTTAAGGCCGTGAAAAGGATAGTGAGATACTTAATCCATACACCAAACTTTGGCATTTGGTATCCAAACAGGGCCTCTTTCGATCTTGTTGGCTACTCTGACTCGGACTATGCCGATGACAAGGTTGATAGAAAGTCCACTTCGGGTACTGCTACCTCTTGAGCACTGCGTTGGATTTCCCCGAAGAGGAGAGGATGATGCAGCGAAGTAGCGTAAGTATTTCCCTCAGTTTTTGAGAACCAAGGTATCAATCCAGTAGGAGACCACACACAAGTCCCTCGTACCTACACAAAATGATAGCTCCTCACAACCAACGTGATTAGGGGTTGTCAATCCCTTCACGGTCACTTACGAGAGTGAGATCTGATAGAGATGATAAATAATATTTTTGGTATTTTTGGTATATAGATGCAAAGTGAAAAGTAAAAGGCAAAGTAAAAACAAAGCAAGTAATAAAGTAAATGAAGATTGATATGATGAGAATAGACCCGGGGGCCATAGGTTTCACTAGTGGCTTCTCTCAAGAGCATAGATTTTCTATGGTGGATGAACAAATTACTGTTGAGCAATTGACAAAATTGAGCATAGTTATGAGTATATCTAGGTATGATCATGTATATAGGCATCACGTCCGAGACAAGTAGATCGAAACGTCTGCATCTACTACTATTACTCCACTCATCGACCGCTATCCAGCATGCATCTAGAGTACTAAGTTAAAAACAGAGTAACGCCTTAAGCAAGATGACATGATGTAGAGGGATAAATTCATGCAATATGATAAAAAACCCCATCTTGTTATCCTTGATGGCAACAATACAATACGTGCCTTGCTGCCCCTTCTATCACTGGGAAAGGACACCGCAAGATTGAACCCAAAGCTTAGCACTTCTCCCATTGCAAGAACTACCAATCTAGTTGGCCAAACCAAATGGATAATTTGAAGAGACTTGCAAAGATAACTCAATCATACATAAAAGAATTCAGAGAAGATTCAATTATTTCTCATAGATAACCTGGATCATAAACCCACAATTCATCGGTCTCAACAAACACACCGCAAAAAGAAGATTACATCAAATAGATCTCCACGAGAGAGGGGAATAACATTGTATTGAGATCCAAAAAGAGAGAAGAAGTCGTCTAGCTACTAGCTATGGACCCGAAGGTCTGAAGTAAACTACTCACACTTCATCGGAGGGGCTATGGTGTTGATGTAGAAGCCCTCCATGGTGGATGCCCCCTCTGGCGGAGCTCCAAAACAGGCCCCAAGATGGGATCTCGTGGATATAGAAGGTTGCGGCGGTGGAATTAGGTTTTTGGCTCCTGTTCTGGTCGTTTGGGGATACGTAGGTATATATAGGAGGAAGGAGTATGTCGGTGGAGCAATAGGGGGGCCACGAGGCAGGGGGCGCGCCCTAGGGGGGCGCCCCCCACCCTCGTGAACGACTCTTTTGTTCCTTGGAGCAGGGTCCAAGTCTCCTAGATCACGTTCGGTGAGAAAATCACGTTCCCGAAGGTTTCATTCCGTTTGGACTCCGTTTGATATTCCGTCTCTTCGAAACACTGAAATAGGCAAAAAAAACAGCAATTCTGGGCTGGGCCTCCGGTTAATAGGTTAGTCCCAAAAATAATATATAAGTGGAAAATAAAGCCCAATATAGTCCAAAACAGTAGATAAAGTAGCATGGAGCAATCAAAAAATATAAATACGTTGGAGACGTATCAGGCATCCCCAAGCTTAATTCCTGCTCGTCCTTGAGTAGGTAAATGATAAAAAAAAGAATTTTTGATGCGGAGTGATACTTTGCATAATTTCAATGTAAATCTTCTTAATTGTGGCATGAATATTCAGATCCAAAAGATTCAAGACAAAGTTCATATTGATATAAAAAATAATAATACTTCAAGCATACTAATCAAAGCAATCATGTCTTCTCAAAATAGCATGGCAAAAGAAAGTTCATCCCTACAAAATCATATAGTTAGCCTATGCTTCATTTTCGTCGCACAAAGATGTTCCCAACTTCTATACCCCCGATGACAAGCCAAGCAATTGTTTCATACTTAAATAATCTCAAACTTTTTCAACTTTCATGCAATACATGTGCGCGAGCCATGGATATAGCACTATGGGTGGAATAGAATATGACGATGAGGATTGTGTGGAGAAGACAAAAAAGGAGAAAGTCTCACATTGACGAGGATAGTCAACGGACTATGGAGATGCCCATTAATTGATGTCAACATGAGGAGTAGGGATTGCCATGCAACGGATGCACTAGAGCTATGAATTCTCAACAAAAGAAAACTAGTGGGTGTGCATCCAACTCGCTTGCTCATGAAGACCTAGGGCATTTGAGGAAGCCCATCGTAGGAATATACAAGCCAAGTTCTATAATGAAAAGTTCCCACTAGTATAAAAAGACAACTTATGTGACTCACTACGTGAATAACAAGGTGCTACTTTGAAGAACAATATATGAGACTCACTATATGAAGAACAAGGTGCAACTTTGAAGCACAAGTGTGGAAAAAGAGATAGTAGCATTGCCCTTTTTATTTATTTTCTTTTTTTGGGCCTTTCTTTTTTTTGGCCTTTCTCTTTTTTGGTTTTTTTTGTTTGGGAAATGCTCTAATAATGATGATCATCACACTACTATTGATTACAACATAAGGATTACAACTCGAAACTTAGAACAAGATATGACTCTATATGAATGCCTCCGGCGGTGTACTGGGATGGTGCAATGAATCAAGAGTGACATGTATGAAAAATAATGCATGGTGGCTTTACCACAAATACGATGTCAACTACATGATCATGCAATGGCAATATGACAAAAGTAATGTATGTCATGATGATGATGATGGAAGTTGCATGGCAATATATCTCGGAATGGCTATGGAAATGCCATGATAGGTAGGTATGGTGGCTGTTTTGAGGAAGATATAAGGAGGTATATGTGTGATAGAGTGTATCGTATCACGGGGTTTGGATGCACCGGCGAAGTTTGCACCAACTCTCAAGGTGAGAAAGGGCAATGCATGGTACCAGAGAGGCTGCTAGCAAAGGCAGAAAGGTGAGAGTGCGTATAATCCATGGACTCAACATTAGTCAAAAGAACTCATATACCTATTGCAAAAATTTAGAAGTCATCAAAAATCAAGTACTACGCGCATGCTCCTAGGGGGACATATTGGTAGGAAAAGACCATCGCTCGTCCCTGACCGCCACTCATAAGGATGCACAAGCCAGGTACGCTTCATGTTTCAAATTTGTTACATAACTTTAACCATACGTGCATGCTACGGGACTTGCTAACTTCAACACAAGCATTTCTCAAATTCACAATTACTTAACTAGCACGACTTTGATATTATCACCTCCATATCTCAAAACAATTATCAAGCATCAAACTTATCTTAGTATTCAATTCACTCAAAAGAAAGTTTCACATATCTTGAATACGAAGTATATTAATATTAAGCAAATTACCATGCTATTAACGACTCTCAAAATAATCTAAGTGAAGCATGAGAGATCAATAGTTTCTTTAAAAGAAATCCACCACCATGCTCTAAAATATCTAAGTGAAGCACTAGAGCAAAAATTATCACGCTCAAAAAGATATAAGTGAAGCACTATGAGCAAAACTATCAAGCTCAAAAGATATAAGTGAAGCACATACAGTATTCTAGCAATTTCTAATTCATGTATGGCTCTATCAAAAGGTGTGTATAGCAAGGATGATTGTGGTAAACACATATCATGTGGTGAATAAAAATATAGCTCCAAGTAAATTACCGATGGAAGTAGACGAAAGAGGGGATGCCTTCTGGGGAATCCCCAAGCTTTGACTTTTTGGTGTCCTTGGATTATCTTGGGGGTGCCATGGGCATCCCCAAGCTTAGGCTCTTGCCACTCCTTGTTCTATAATCCATCAAAAGAATTCACCCAAAACATGAAAACTTCACAACACAAAACTTAATAGAAATCTCATGAGCTCCTTTAGAGAAAGAAAACAAAATACTACTTAAAGGTACTGTAATGAACTCATTCTTTATTTATATTGGCGTTAAACCTACTGTATTCCAACTTCTCTATGGATTATAAACTTTTTTACTAGCCATAGATTCATCAAAATAAGCAAACAACACACGCAAAACAGAATCTGTCAAAAACAGAACAGTCTGTAGTAATCTGTAATTACTCAAACTTATGGAACTCTAAAATTTCTACCAAAATAGGAAGTCCTGGAAAATTTGTTTATTGAACATCAGCAAAAAGAATCAACGCAAAATCACGTTCCTGTGATTTAACAAAATTATATTCGTGCGCGCAAAGTTTCTGTTTTTCAGCAGAATCAAATCAACTATCATCGTAGGTTATCCTATAGGTTTTACTTGGCACAAACACTAACTAAAACATAAAACCACATCCAAACAAAGGCTAGATGGATTATTTATTCCTAAACAGAAGCAAAAACAAAAAACAAAAATAAAATTGGGTTGCCTCCCAACAAGCGCTATCGTTTAACGCCCCTAGCTAGGCATAAAAGCAAGGATAGATCTAGGTATTGCCATCTTTAGCACTTGGAGAGGAGGATCTCCTTTCTATGGCATTCATTCTTCTATTTAATTTAAGCACATGGCCATTAATGGAAGAAGTAAGATTAAGCACATTATGGAAATTTGCCTCTAAACTAGACTTCATCTCTTTAATAATTTCATTTTGATAAAAGCACAAGAGAGTAGTTGATTCAACCTTATCATTCACGGGGTGCCCAAATATAGTTTTCATTCTTTCATAGGTATCTATCGCATCCCCTTCAAGAAAACCTTCTTCAAAGATGGAATCTAAAACTTGTTTGAAGGAAGCGGGCAAGCCAACATAAAAACTTTTTAGGTAAATTTCAATTTGATATTGTGGTACATAACTAGCCCGAATCCTTAGTAACCTATCCCAAGCATCTTTTAAAAACTCATCAAGTAAATAGCAAAAAAATCCAGAGTCATCCTCATCAAAATTATTCAAGCTCTCATTGGAGACCCCGGTGGGTCTTTCTATAGCATCATTATTTATGAGCTTAGAGAGGATAGAGGAGTTGTCCAAGGCACTAGAGCTCGGGAGAAAACCCGTAGTTCTTTCTGATTCGGCCATGGCAACAGGAAGGCAAACGGGAAAAGGCAAACCGGAAAAAGAGGAGGAGATTGGGAAAGAGAGGGCGAATAAAATGGCAAGGGTGAAGTGGGGGAGAGGAAAACGAGAGGCAAATGGCAAATAATGTAATGCGAGAGATAGGGATTGTGATGGGTACTTGGTATGGTTGACTTGCTCTTGCGTGAGCCTCCCCGGCAATGGCGCCAGAAATTCTTCTTGCTACCTCTTGAGCACTGCGTTGGATTTCCCCGAAGAGGAGAGGATGATGCAGCAAAGTAGCGTAAGTATTTCCCTCAGTTTCTGAGAACCAAGGTATCAATCCAGTAGGAGACCACGCACAAGTCCCTCGTACCTACACAAAACGATAGCTCCTCGCAACCAACGCGATTAGGAGTTGTCAATCCCTTCACGGTCACTTACGAGAGTGAGATCTGATAGATATGATAAATAATATTTTTGGTATTTTTGGTATATAGATGCAAAGTGAAAAGTAAAAGGCAAAGTAAAAACAAAGCAAGTAATAAAGTAATGAGATTGATATGATGAGAATAGACCCGGGGGCCATAGGTTTCACTAGTGGCTTCTCTCAAGAGCATAGATTTTCTATGGTGGGTGAACAAATTACTATTGAGCAATTGACAGAATTGAGCATAGTTATGAGTATATCTAGGTATGATCATGTATATAGGCATCACGTCCGAGACAAGTAAATCGAAACGATTCTGCATCTACTACTATTACTCCACTCATCGACCGCTATCCATCATGCATCTAGAGTACTAAGTTAAAAATAGAGTAACGCCTTAAGCAAGACGACATGATGTAGAGGGATAAATTCATGCAATATGATAAAAACCCCATCTTGTTATCCTCGATGGCACAATACAATACGTGCCATGCTGCCCCTTCTATCACTGGGAAAGGACACCGCAAGATTGAACCCAAAGCTAAGCACTTCTCCCATTGCAAGAACTACCAATCTAGTTGTCCAAACCAAACGGATAATTCGAAGAGACTTGCAAAGATAACTCAATCATACATAAAAGAATTCAGAGAAGATTCAAATATTATTCATAGATAAGCTGGATCATAAACCCACAATTCATCGTTCTCAACAAACACACCATAAAAAGAAGATTACATCGAACAGATCTCCACGAGAGAGGGAGAGAACATTGTATTGAGAACCAAAAAGAGAGAAGAAGCCATCTAGCTACTAGCTATGGACCCGAAGGTCTGAAGTAAACTACTCACACTTCATCGGAGGGGCTATGGTGTTGATGTAGAAGCCCTCCATGGTGGATGCCCCCTCCGGTGGAGCTCCGGAACAGGCCCCAAGGTGGGATCTCGTGGATACAGAAGGTTGCGGCGGTGGAATTAGGTTTTTGGCTCCTGTTCTAATTGTTTGGGGATACGTAGGTATATATAGGAGGAAGGAGTACGTCGGTGGAGCAACAGGGGGGCCACGAGGCAGGGGGGCGCACCCTAGGGGGGGCCCACCCTCGTGACCGACTCTTTTGTTCCTTGGAGCAGGGTCCAAGTCTCCTGGATCACGTTCGGTGAGAAAATCACGTTCATGAAGGTTTCATTCCGTTTGGACTCCGTTTGATATTCCGTTTCTTGGAAACACTGAACTAGGCAAAAAAACAGCAATTCTGGGCTGGGCCTCCGGTTAATAGGTTAGTCCCAAAAATAATATAAAAGTGGAAAATAAAGCCCAATATAGTCCAAAACAGTAGATAAAGTAGCATGGAGCAATCAAAAATTATTGATACATTGGAGACGTATCAGGTACTTGTCAATTTCTTGGTAGATCTCTTGTATCTTGGTCTTCCAAGAAACAAAACTCGGTATCTCTATCCATCGCCGAAGCGGAATACATCGCCGCTGGTTCATGTTGTGCTCAATTACTTTGGATGACCCAGACTCTTAAAGATTATGGGATATATGTGAAACATGTTCCATTACTTTGTGACAATGAAAGTGATATCAAGATTGCTCACAATCCCGTGCAACACTCTCAAACTAAGCATATTGAAGTTCTTCATCATTTCATTCGAGATCATGTTGCCAAAGGGCACATTAATCTTAAGCATGTTTGCACCGAAAAACAATTAGCGGATATTTTCACCAAACCACTTGATGAGAAAATGTTTTGCAGGTTAAGAGGTGAATTGAACATCATTGATGCCTCAAACTTGGAGTAGGAACTCCATTTGATACATGCAAGACATGAGCCTATGACTAATCCTTGATATTTCTCTTTTGATGATCTTATGTCTTGGATATATTTGCACCTTGCATGTTATCTAACCCTTGTAGGTACTTGGATGAATCTAAGTCCATGAGATTGCAACCCACTCACATCTTGAGCAATCTCTACATTACCAAGTCTCTACACAACAGTGGATCAAGACAAGGAGCATGGAACCATTCAAACATATCCTTTGACAAATTTATTATTGAACTTCATGACTGTCATTTTGGATACACAAGTGCTCTTCCTTGCAAAAACTAACCCATGTAGGTAGATGAACTCAAATTCCAAGTGGTGATCCCAACTCTTGATGAGCTACATCAACTTTGAGCAACCCACATAAGTTCAACTACATGATCACGATCAACACCACCACCCAAGGTATGGTATTCAATCTTAGAGAAGCTTTACTCCAAGTCATGAGTCAAAGCAACTCGACAAGATGTGAATACATCAAGATGCTTAAACGAAAAATGGTAACCCCATTTTGAGCTTAAACAATGAGTATGACCTACGATCAAGTGATCTCACTTGACTCCTAAGTCAATATACTCTAACATAGGTGACTTTGTCACCGACCAATTCTAGATAAAGTTCTCTTGTGTTCTTTTCTGTGCTCTTGAATTTATCCCTTGCATATCTGTTTCCCCTTTCAAAAAAAAACTTCATCTAGATTTCTTTTCTTGTATTTTCTGTTTTGCATTCCCTACATCCAATTCATTGCAAATCTTTTAGTTAATTCCTTGCAAATCCTTGTGAGATCTTACTTGTCTAGTGAGCTGAGGTGACAAGTGTTTTCTCTGTGATGAACTCGATCTCACCGGTCTGATGCCTTCGGTCCAACCGAATCCTTTTGGTACAACCGAAACATACAACTCGGTGCCACCAATTTCACTACAGGAAAGACAGCTTGCCACTTGTTTCTGCATTCTTTTTTATCCATCTCCACTCAATGAATCTTGTCCCCGACCAGCATCACATTCAACTCACTGCTTTGTGCTGTGACTCAAGGACCAAACCCATTCACGACAAATTCCAGAAAACCTTCTTGGGAATTGATGTCAAAGGGGGGGAGAGATCACATCAAAGCTTAATCATATCTCTAGGAGGAGAGAATACTCAAGGAGAGAGTAATCTTCAAGGATCCCAGATGCTTGGTGTTCAAGAGGAGAGATGCTACATGTCTTCTTGAGGGGAAAGGCATGTTCATATGTGCTCATTTGCATTAGCTTTGTTCATTTGTTTCTTTGAACTCTGATTTTCTGTTCCCTATCTTCTCCCAGTATCCCATGCTAGATTCAGGGGGAGCAAGACATCTAAGGGAAAGAAATTCTTTAAATTCATTACACATCTTTACCTTTGGGGGCATGTCTATATCAAATGTGGTACTTAGTACTCACTCTCTACATGTCATCCCAGTCTTGGTTCTCTTGTGGTTCTTTCTGTTTGCTCTGGCTAGTAGGTGCATATGTGTTATCTAACCTTATTTTCACAGGTTCATTCCATCCTAAGCCAACTCAAGACCACAAGGTAAGTATATGCATCACAATCATGTGTATGAGGAATTCTTGCTGATGTACATACTGTTTGGAAGAAGGACTCATGAGCATGAAGGTACATTTCCCACATTCACATCTTTTGATCTGATGCATATAGCCAAGATACATGTAACAAATTGCCTACTCTGTCATGGTTATGCTCTCACATGCTTCTATATTCCATATTCATATGATTCCATACATGTAGGGGGAGCCTATGCTTGTTACATGTCTTTCCAAAGCATTACGTGTTATTCTCTACATCCTTATCTAAAGCTTTGATGTATGTTGTCATCAATTACCAAAAAGGGGGAGATTGAAAGCGCAAGTGCTCCTTGGGTGATTTTGGTAATTAATGTCAACATATCCCTTGTTAGACTAACACTTTTACCTAGTATGTTTCAGATAAGTTGAACAATGAAGTGTCAAGGAATAAAGGATGTGGAACCCCTTCAAGATGCTGAGGACAAAGGATTGTCTCAAGCTTCAAGCACAAGACTCTACATTTTATATTTTAGTGATCCAAGATCACATTGAGTCTATAGGAAAAGCCAATACTATCAAGAGGGGATGAGGTGTTGCTTAATGGCTTACTTGCTCAAAGTGCTTAGTTATATGCTCCCAAGCCCTCAACTACTTTCTCACATCCACATATGTCCTAAACCAAAAGTCTAACTCGGCCCTACCGATTCTTTCTATCCGGCGCCACCGAGTTCAGATGTCTTAGCCACTGCCACAAACCCTAGGCAAATCGGTCTCACTGATAGGGATCTCGGTCTCACCGAGATGGGATTGTAATCTCTCTGTGTATGTCCATTACCAAAATCGGTCTCACCGAGTTTGAGTAATCGGTACTACTGAGATTACAATGCAAACTCTCTGTTCCTCTTCGTAACATTTTGGTCTCACCGAGATGAGCGAATCGGTCCCACCGAGTTTGCCTGACCAACTCTCTGGTTAGCTTATTACCAAAATTGGTCCCACCAAGTTTGTGTAATCGGTCTCACCGAGATTACGTTATGCCCTAACCCTAACCATATCGGTCCTACCGAGTTGCATGACGGTCCCACCAAAAATCCTAACGGTCACTAGATTTGCTAAATCGGTCCGACCGAGTTTCACGATTCGGTCCCGCCAAGATTGGTAAGTTGTGTGTAACGGTTAGATTTTGTGTGGAGGCTATATATACCCCTCCACCTACTCTTCATTCGTGGAGAGAGCCATCAGAACAAACCTACACTTCCAGCATACATTTTCTGAGAGAGAACTACCTACACTTGTGTTGAGGCCAAGATATTCCATTCCTACCATATGAATCTTGATCTCTAGCCTTCCCCAAGTTGCTTTCCACTCAAATCTTCTTTCCACCAAATCCAAATCCTGTGAGAGAGAGTTGAGTGTTTGATAGACTATCATTTGAAGCACAAGAGCAAGGAGTTCATCATCAACACACCATTTGTTACTTCTTGGAGAGTGGTGTCTCCTAGATTGGCTAGGTGTCACTTGGGAGCCTCCGACAAGATTGTGGAGTTGAACCAAGGAGTTTGTAAGGGCAAGGAGATCGCCTACTTCGTGAAGATCTACTGCTAGTGAGGCAGTTCCTTCGTGGGCGACGGCTATGGTGGGATAGACAAGGTTGCTTCTTCGTGGACCCTTCGTGGGTGGAGCCCTCCGTGGACTCGCTCAGCCGTTACCCTTTGTGGGTTGAAGTCTCCATCAACATGGATGTACGATAGCACCACCTATTGGAACCACGACAAAAACATCCGTGTCTCCAATTGCGTTTGAATTCTCCAATCCCATCCCTTTACATTCTTGCAAGTTGCATGCTTTACTTTCCGCTGCTCATATACTCTTTGCATGCTTGCTTGTTATGTATTGTGATTGTTAAACTTGTGCCAAAAACTCCACTCCAACTTAAAGAAATTAAAAACTGCAACTTTCGGTACTTAGTGTCTAATCACCCCCCTCTAGACACCTCTTCTCGATCCTTTCAGTTGGCTTACCCGCTTCTTTCAAACAAGTTCTAAATTCTATTTTTGAAGGAGGTTTTCTTGAAGGGGGATCTATAGATACTTATGAAAAAATGAAAACTATATTTTGGCACCCCATGAATAATAAGGTTGAATCCACCACTCTCTTATGCTTTTATCAAAATGAAATTATCAAAGAGATGAAGGCTAGCTTAGATGCAAATTTCCATAATGTGCTTAGTCTTTATTTCTCCATTAATGGCAATGTGATTTTCCAAAATATAAGAATGAATGATATAGAAAGGAAATTTTCTTTTTTCTTTCCCAATAACAAAGATGGCAATATGTAGATCTATTCTCGCTTTTATGCCTAGCTAGGGGCGTTAAACGATAGCGCTTGTTGGGAGGCAACCCAATTTTATTTTTGTTTCTTGATTTTTGCTTATGTTTAGTAATAAATAATTCATCTAGCTTCTGTTTAGATGTGTTTTTATGTTTTAATTAGTTTTTGTGCCAAGTAGAACCTATAGGATAACCTACGGTGAGAGTTAATTTGATTCTGCTGAAAAACAGAAACTTTTGCACGCACGAGAATAATTTTAGTAAATCACAGAAACGTGATTTTGCGTTGATTCTTTTTGAAGTACATCGATAGACAAATTGCCAAGGACTCCCTATTTTGGTAGGATGTTTAGAGTTCCAGAAGTATTCGAAATTTACAGATTGCTACAGACTGTTCTGTTTTTGACAGATTCTGTTTTTCGTGTGTTGTTTGCTTATTTTGATGCATCTATGGCTAGTATCGGGGGGTATGAACCATAGAGAAGTTGGAATACAGTAGGTTTAACACCAATATAAATAAATAATGAGTTCATTACAGTACCTTATGTGGTGGTTTTTCTTTCTTGCACTAACGGAGCTTACGAGATTTCCTGTTGAGTTTTGTGTTGTGAAGTTTTCAAGTTTTGGGTAAAGATTTGATGGACTATGAAATAAGGAGTGGCAAGAGCCCAATCTTGGGGATGCCCATGGAACCCCAAGATATTCAAGGACAACCAAAAGCCTAAGCTTGGGGATGCCCAGAAGGCATCCCCTCTTTCGTCTTTGTCTATCGGTAACTTTACTTAGAGCTATATTTTTATTTGCCACATGATATGTGTTTTGCTTGGAGCGTCTTGTATGATATGAGTCTTTGCTTTTTAGTTTAACACAATCATCCTTTCTTTACATACCTTTTGGGAGAGACACACATGATTTGGAATTTATTAGAATACTCTATGTGCTTCACTTATATCTTTTGAGCTAGATAATTTTTCTCTAGTACTTCACTTATATCTTTTAGAGCACGGCGGTGGTTTAATTTTATAGAAATTGTTGATCTCTCACGCTTTAGTTATATCATTTTGAGAGTATTTTAGAATAGCATGGTATTTGCTATGGTTATAAAATTGGCCCTAGAATGATGGGCATCCAAGTTGAGTATAAGAAAAACTATCATAGAAAGTGAATTGGATGCCATGATCAATTTGATGCTTGATAATTGTTTTGAGATATGAGGATGGTGATATTAGAGTCATGCTAGTGGAGTAATTATGAATTTGAGGAATACTTGTGTTGAAGTTTGTGATTCCCGTAGCATGCACGTATGGTGAACCGCTTTGTGATGAAGTTGGAGAATAATTTATTTATTGATTGTCTTCCTTATGAGTGGCGGACGGGGACGAGCGATGGTCTTTTCCTACCAATATATCCCCCTAGGAGCATGCGCGTAGTACTTTGTTTTCAATGACTTGCAGATTTTTGCAATAAGTATATGAGTTCTTTATGACTAATGTTGAATCCATGGATTATACGCACTCTCACCCTTCCATCATTGCTAGCCTCTCTTGTGTCGCACAACTTTCGCCGGTACCATACACCCACCATATACCTTCCTCAAAACAGTCACCATACCTACCTATTATGGCATTTCCATAGCCATTCCAAGATATATTGCCATGCAACTTTCCACCGTTCCGTTTATTATGACACGCTCCATCATTATCATATTTCTTTTGCATGATCATCTAGTTGACGTCATATTTGTGGCAAGGCCACCTTCATAATTCTTTCATACATGTCACTCTTGATTCATTGCATATCCCGGTACACCGCTGGAGGCATCCACATAGAGTCATATGTTTTTCTAAGTATCGAGTTGTAATTCTTGAGTTGTAAGTAAATAAAGTGTGATGCTCTTCATTATTAGAGCATTATCTCAAGTGAGGAAAGGATGATGGAGACTATGATTCCCCCATAAGTCGGGACGAGACTTCGGACTTTATAAAAATAAAAGAGGCCAAAGAAGCCCAAATAAAAAATAAAAAAAAGAGAGAAAAAGAGAGAAGGGACAATGTTACTATCCTTTTACCACACGTGTGCTTCAAAGTAGCACCATGATCTTCATGATAGAGAGTCTCCTATGTTGTCACTTTCATATACTAGTGGTAATTTTTCATTATAGAACTTGGCTTGTATATTCCAGTGATGGGCTTCCTCAAAATGCCCTAGGTCTTCGTGAGCAAGCAAGTTGGATGCACACCCACTTAGTTTCTTTTGTTGAGGTTTCATACACCTATAGCTCTAGTGCATCTATTGCATGGCAATCCCTACTCACTCACATTGATATCTATTAATGGGCATCTGCATAGCCCGATGATATGCCTAATTGATGTGAGACTATCTTCTCCTTTTTTGTCTTCTCCACAACCACCATTCTATTCCACATATAGTGTCATGTCCATGGCTCACGCTCATGTATTGCGTGAAAGTTGAAAAAGTTTGAGAATACTAAAGTATGAAACAATTGCTTGGCTTGTCATCGGGGTTGTGCATGATTAAATACTTTGTGTGATGAAGATAGAGCATAGCCAGACTATATGATTTTGTAGGGATAGCTTTCTTTAGCCATGTTATTTTGAGAAGACATGATTGCTTTGTTAGTATGCTTGAAGTATTATTACTCTTATGTCAATATGGAATTTTATTTAAAATCATTTGGATCTGAACATTCATGCCACAATAAAGAAAATTACATTGAGAATTATGCTAGGTAGCATTCCACATCAAAAATTCTGTTTTTATCATTTAACTACTCGAGGACAAGTAGGAATTAAGCTTGGGGATGCTTGATACGTCTCCAACGTATCTATAATTTTTGATTGTTCCATGCCATTATATTACCCGTTTTGGATGTTTATGGGCTTTACTTTACACTTTTATATCATTTGTGGGACTAACCTACTAACCGGAGGCCCAGCCCGAATTGCTGTTTTTTTGCCTATTTCAGTGTTCCGAAGAAATGGAATATCAAACGGAGTCCAAACGGAATGAAACCTTTGGGAGCGATCTTTTTGGAACAACCGCAATCCAGGAGACTTGGAGTGGACGTCAAGAAGCAGCCGAGGCGGCCACGAGGCAGGAGGGCGCGCCCTAGGGGGGTGGGCACGCCCCCACCCTCATGGGCCCCTCGTGGCTCCCCTGACCTACCTTCTTCGCCTATATATACTCCCGTACCCTGAAAACATCCAGGAGCACCACAAAAAACTATTTCCACCGCCGCAACCTTCTGTATCCGTGAGATCCCATCTTGGAGCCTTTGCCGGCGCTTCGCCGGAGGGGGAATCAACCATGGAGGGCCTCTACATCATCTCCAAGGCCTCTCCGATGAGTCATGAGTAGTTTACCACAGACCTTCGGGTCCATAGTTATTAGCTAGATGGCTTCTTCTCTCTCTTTGAATCTCAATACAAAGTTCTCCTCGTTCTTCTTGGAGATCTATTCGATGTAACTCTTTTTGCGGTGTGTTTGTTGAGATCCGATGAATTGTGCGTTTATGATCAAGTTTATCTATGAGAAATAATTGAATCTCCTCTGAATTCTTTTATGTGTGATTGGTTATCTTTGCAAGTCTCTTCGAATTATCAGTTTGGTTTGGCCTACTAGATTGATCTTTCTTGCAATGGGAGAAGTGCTTAGCTTTGGGTTCAATCTTGCGGTGTCCTTTCCCAGTGACAGCAGGGGCAGCAAGGCACGTATTGTATTGTTGCCATCGAGGATAAAAGATTGGGTTTATATCATATTGCTTGAGTTTATCCCTCTACATCATGTCATCTTTCTTAATGCGTTACTCTGTTCTTTTGAACTTAATACTCTAGATGCAGGCAGGAGTCGGTCGATGTGTGGAGTAATAGTAGTTGATGTAAAATCGTTTTGATCTACTTGTCGCGGACGTGATGCCTATATACATGATCATGCCTAGATAATCTCATAACTATGCACTTTTCTATCAATTGCTCGACAGTAATTTGTTCACCCACCGCATTACTTCTGCTATCTTGAGAGAAGCCACTAGTGAAACCTATGGCCCCTGGGTCTATCTTTTATCATATAAGTTTTCCATCTACTTCTATTTGCTATCTTTACTTTCCAATCTATATCATAAAAATAACAAAAATATTTATCTTATCGTATTATCTCTATCAGGTCTCACTTTCGCAAGTTACCGTGAAGGGATTGAAAACCCCTTTATCGCGTTGGTTGCGAGGTTCTTGTTCGTTTGTGTAGGTACGAGGGACTTTTGAGGAGCCTCCTACTGGATTGATACCATGGTTCTCAAAAACCGAGGGAAATACTTATGCTACTTTGCTGCATCACCCATTCCTCTTCAAGGGAAAACCAATGCAGTGCTCAAGAGGTAGCATAGAGCAAGTGATCTTATTTTGCACTGCATGTATGCTTCTGTTCTTGATTCGTAATCCAGTGGTGTGGTGAACCTACCCACTACATCACAATGTCATATTCTGAAGTGTCTTAACTATGAACAATGTCATGTCATTCTGCTATTATTTAAACCGTCTCTTTATTTGCCAATCTGAAATGGGATAAATTGATAACACACTAACCATTGATACTTATGAGTTCTTGATCTATAATCCATTGGTGTCGTGAAGTTGCCAACTCCTTCGCAATGTCATTTCCTGCCATGTCTTAACCTGAAAAATACCATATTGTGTTAATGCTATTTTAAACTTTGTCACTTTATTCGTAAATAAGAAATGTGATGAATTGTCAGCACTGGTACTTATATGTGCAAAACCTATCATTTGTCTGCTTGTTTCTCTTTCAGGGTGAGGAGGATATAAGCGTCAAACAAGCGCAGTCTCATCAGCTTGTTCAGCTGCTTGCGCTGCAGCTCCCGAGCAGGGCTAACCTTTCTTGAACTCTATTGAAGTGTTGTCGGTTTTGTATATTATTTTGTCGGCGTGTTTATTTGCACTGGTGGCGATCTTTGATTCCCAGTGTATGTAATCTGCTGTCTGCTTGTGCATTATTATCATAGTGGCAAACTTTGATGCCCAGTGGATGTAATATGTCGTAATTTCTTTATTGTATAGTCTAGGCTTTTTCTTATTCACGATGTTGCAGTTATTTTACTGTACATATATCCTGTCTTCGCAGTAAATCGGCCAAACCGAATTACGGTACATAATCGGGCCGTCATGAAAATCTCTATGTATGATCCACATCATGGGCCTAGTCATCTTGGTCTGTTAACAGGCCTAAATGTAAACTGGCCCGCTAGTAGTTTCGGGCCTTTAATAGGTCGAATAAACTGTCGGCCCTATTTTCGCAAGAAAATTCAATGGGCTTTTATAAGGCTGAAAACTAGGTTGGGCCTGAAACGCGCCGAACAGCTTACGGGCTGTAACACCCGGATAATTATGCTACAGTGAACCTATGCTAATGATGCCACGTCACCTCTGATTACTGTTGCAAATCCCACGTTAGTTCAAACGATTCAAATTCAATTGAGTTTTTGTCAAACATCAAGAGTTTCCAAAATGTTAAACTAAAATGTTCGGAGTGTGCAAATAAATGCCATGGTATTTATGATGAAGGAACCATGCTTTTAAAAAAATCTAAATACTTAAAATGAATTAAAACATAAAAGAAAATAAATAAAAGGGGAAAGACTAAATGAAAACAAACAAACAAAAAAGGGAGAAAAGGAAACCCCCAACCCCCCCCCCCGGCCCAACCGGCCCAGCTGCTAGCCAGGCCGGCCCACCTAGCCCAACCGGCCACCCACTCCCCCATAACCGCCCCCCAGCTAGCCCGAAACCCTAACCGCACACCCCCACTCCTCCCCCCACGCTCTTTGTATTCCCCCGATCCAGATTGGATCGGGCGCTCGATGACGCCCCTCGCCGCGTCGACCACCGCCGCCGTCGGGATGCCACCTTGTCGGCCTGCCTCCTCCTCCTCGCCGGTCTGCCTCCTCTCCGTCCCCATCGTCCCTGTCGACCATCCCGACCATCGCAGCCTTTTCCCTATGGCCATCGTGAGCCTCCGTCCCTCTTCCTCCTTTCCCTGTCCCTGTGCGTGACACGCCCGCGCGTCCGTCGTCATGACCGTCCGGCCACCTGATGCATGCCGTTATCGCCGTCGTGCCGCCGCTGCCTCACGATGACCCCGCACCACCACTGCCGCGTCGCCCTGCTCGCCTCGCCCCGCTGTCGGATTTAGGGATCCGGCAACCCTTGAGAGGTTCAAACTCTGGGGTGCGTGCGGAGATCTCAACCTGCCCAGCCTGCCTACTCGCGATCCTCCCTAGCCTAGCGCGTCAAGCTCGAGAGACACAAAGACATAGAGATTTATACTGGTTCTGGCCACCGTTGTGGTGTAATACGCTAATCCAGTGTGGTGTGGTGGATTGCCTCGAGGGGCTATGGATGAACTAGTACAGAGGACGAACAAGCCTCAGGAGGTGAGGTGTTCTCGAGCTAGTGTGGTGCTCGGGTCGGAATGGATCTCCCTCCACTATGGTGGTAGCTAAGTCCTATATATAGTGGCCTTGGTCCTCTTCCCAAATATGAGTGGGAAGGGATTCCACAACGGCGGGATTTGAATGGGGACAAGTAGTACAGTCTATCCTGACAAAAGTAGTCTTCACCTGCGAAAATCCTCTGGTCGTGACGCTGCGGTGGGCTCGGTGCTGACCTCCATCCTGTCGTCCTGGCGGACTTGGTCTTGTTGCACTAGATTGGAAACCTTTGGCTGATTCCTCGGGACCCTGCGCCTGTGGCTTCCCTCCCTTGCACCGAAGAGGAAACCTGCGCTTTGCACCCGCCTGGCCTTGGTTGTCATGGCTCACGTCAGCTGAGCATCATGAGGTAGCTGCATAGAACTCTCCACCCCTCAAGAGCCCTCCTGAGGAGGCCAACTCCTTCGAGGGTCTTGGCATCGTCCGCCTCGCAAGGCTTGGCCCCTCGCGAGGGTCTTGTGATGTTGGTGTTGGAGTTGGGCCGTACCAGGCCATCGATGGAGCCACGTGGCGGGCTACAGGCAGGCAGGACCGGATACCCCCAAGTCCAGGATGCCGACAGTAGCCCCCGGGCCGAAGGCGCGCTCGGACTTGGCTTCCAGACGAAGCCAACGAGAAAGTGCGGAGCGTCGCAGGCCCTATCAGCCTATGGCCTTGAATACACGTGGTGGTTGATGGGACGTGGGCGTCTCCACTTCCCCATGCCGCCTTGATAGTCGGAAAACCCAACAGCCACCTGTTGTCAGTGCAACTCGCACTTCATGGTGTACCATGCCCAGCTCTTGTTTCCTCCTCCCCAATCTCACCGTCGGGTCCATAGATCTAGGGCCAGCGTCTTTTCCTCTCTTGGTATTCGCCATGGCTCCCAAGCCAAGGAAGAGGAAGGTGAAGCCGCGCGCGCCGGCCGGTCCTCCGCCGGCCCTGGAGCCAGCCCTTGAGCAGTCAAAGGTGATCAATAAGGAGGGGTGGACAGGGTTCGCCATGCGCTCGCTGCTGATTCCAATGAGGGGAGGGCGATGGTTGTCCGCCCGGCGTCTTGGCAAACCAGAGAGATGAGTGCCACTGAGATTCCCATCCATCTCCATGCTCTTCTTGCTGGGTTGATTCCTCCCTTTTCCACTTTCTTAAACGTTGTGATGTCGCATTACCAGATCCATCTGCTGCATCTGGACCCTCGCTCCATCATCCTCCTCCTCGTCTTCGCCTTCCTCTACGAGGCCATGGTGGGCATCACTCCCACCATGGCCTTGTTTCGACATTTCTTCCTGCTCTGGCTGGTGGATGCTCGCCAATGCTCTGGGTGCGTGACCTTCGAAGGTATGGCCGCGACCGCTGGCCTGGGGATTGGCTTCGAGCTCTCTCTGGCCGCGAAGGGATTCCGGACGCAGTGGCTCCTAATGGACGCCCGCACATTCAGCCCCCTGCTCACGATTCCTAGGTCGCCGGCTTCTCCAAGCTCCGGCTGGTGCCATGAGAAGCTCACCGACCGGTGTCTTGCTTTTGTCTGGAAGAGGTTGGCGAGGCTTTAGGAGATGGGGGTGATGGCACCAATGGTGGTGAAGGAATTCATGATGCCATTCTTGCCCAATGTGGGACTTCTCAGGTGCCGGAGACCCAATGAGGCTGCAGAAGTCGTCGCTTGCTGGCGATACCTTGAGTGTGGTGCTCAAGCTCCTGACTGGTGAGCCCGAGCCTGCTGACCTCCCGGGGGTGGCTGTCTTCTTTATCTGTGCTCGAACAAGGAGGCCTTCGCGTGGCAGATGCCTCTGTTTGATGAGTGGGGGTTGGTTCCCGAGGGCATTGGGGGGCCCCGCGAGAACCCCGCCTTCGTGGCTCCTCTCCTGATCGACCCTCCCGTGTGCACCCCAAGTTTGAAGTCAGGGGGCGCGCGCCTCCATCAACCATCGAGGGCTCCTCCGGAGGCTCAGCCTCGTTAGAGGCTCAGGAGCCTGAGGCTCCTAGGGCCCAGGAGAGAGCCGCTGTAGAGCCTGCGCAACCCCAGGCTCCAGAGACAGGAGCCTGTGACGCTCGGGGCGGTGACTACACAGCGGCTGCCGGTGATGAGGGGCCCACCAATGGCCCCAGGGTCGTGAGCCAGGAAGTCGCGTCGGGTGCCCCTGCCCTTAGGACCCCTGCTCAAGGTATCACGCTGGGCGCTCCCCCTCCTGAGGATTGCCTGCCTGGACTGGATCGGCACCGCCTGTGCCTCAAGTCGCTTCTGAAGAGGAAGAGGTCCCCATGTCGCGACGATGGCACCTGTCGGCCGCTGAAGCCGAGGAGATATGTGGCCACCGATGAGTAAGTACCTTCGCTCTTAATCCCCAAGCGCGTCGCGTTTTCTCATGGCTGGGGTTTTGCAGGATATCCATGAAGATGAAACCTCGGAAGGCGGGCACCCCCAAGGACTCCAGCTCAGCGCATGCAGGCAGCCTTCAGCGCCCCGAGCCTGCGCAGGAGGTGAGTCCAACTCTATCCAGCAAGATGCAGCGAGGGTGTCCCGAAGCTAGGCCCCATGATCTCTCCTCCCGCGACTCTGCCCGCGAGGCGAAGGGTGCACCGGTGATCCTCCCTCTTGTCATTGCCGGCAGGGGGGTGTCCTCTGGGAAGCCTTCGTCTTCAAGCTGTGGGGCTATGCCAGCCAGACCCTGGCCGGCGACTGGCGGAGTACCCAGCGCCTCTCGAGCGACTTCCGGAGCTAGTGAAGATCTTGGCGATGAGCTTGCGTTGGCTCGCGGGCATAGAGCGGTGCGCTTCTAGTTCTTCGGTGAAGCGATGCGTGTGATGATCCATCTTGGCGGCGAGCTCGCCAACCTCGACACCAGGCTTGAGGCAGAGAACCGCTGCTTGGAGGGTGAATGGCAGCGGCTGAAGGTGGCCATCAACCTTGGGAAGCTTCAGCGAGACAAAGCCGAAGCGCGCGCGGAAGCCTCACTCGCGGCTTATCGCGAGGCTTGCGATCACGCCATGGAAGAGGCTGAGGCAGCCAACCACCATCGCGAGGCGGCTGAGGAGAGGGAGCGAGATCTTCTGTCTACGAATGCGGCCCTGCTGCACGAAATCGAGGAGCATCATGCCCTGCTGGCCTCCTCACCGGATGAGGTGGCCCATGCCAAGGCGGAGCTCCAGATGTGTCATGAGGACTTGATGCTGGAGGCCGTGGAACATAGCTTGGCGCTGGAGAGGCTGGAGGTGAGGGAGCGACAGGCCGCCGTGGCTGAGGATGCCGTCGCCGCCCGAGAAGCTCGGGTCCAGGTGGAGGTGGAGAAGAGGGTGGCGAAGGAACGTGCTGAGCTGGATGGAAGGCATCGCCTGGACTTGGAGCTGCTTAAGGCTGAGTTTGGGAGCCGGACCTCCGTCCTGAAGACCAAGCTGCAGGCTATGGAGCAGCGCGAGGGTGCTTCCCTGGAGGCCCTGGCTTCTTCTGAATCTGCCCTGGATTCTGCTCATGCCGAGATATCCTCTCTCCGGAAGCAAGCCGAAGACACCGCCTCCCTCCTGGAGAAGGCTGCGAGCGAAAAGTGCCGCCGCCTGACACTGGAGTGTGAACACGGCCCCATGCTCCAAGGTCTGCGCGTCAGAACCAACAACGCCATGGGTGTTGTTTGCGATGACAGTGCTCCTCACCCACATGAGAGCGACTATGCCAGCCATCTCCGCTTCTTTACTGATGTCCTGACCCGCCTGGAGGATCAAGCCGCCAAAGCCCGCCAACTCATTGAGGAGAG
Organism: Triticum aestivum; assembly: GCF_018294505.1. Classification (NCBI taxonomy): domain Eukaryota; kingdom Viridiplantae; phylum Streptophyta; class Magnoliopsida; order Poales; family Poaceae; genus Triticum; species Triticum aestivum. The sequence goes on along the minus strand of NC_057804.1, from coordinate 291,637,705 downwards.
GAGTCGGGGCCTCCTTGGGCGCGCGCTCTCGTGCATCTTCAGCAACCTCCTGAACCTTGACTCCCACTTCAATTTCGGCACCGTGCTGGCCCCCATGCCTGCGGCTACCCAAGACAAGCTTGCCAAGTGGGTGGACGGTCATGTGGATGCTTTGGTGCCGGAGCTGACGCCCGAGGACGACACGGCCATACTCGCAGCCAAAGGAGCTGGCACGGGTGGAGATGACGAGGAGGGTGGCAGCTTCAGCACAAGCAGAGTGGATGGGAGTGACAAAGAAGGCGCATCCAGCTAGGCCTGTATTTATTTATTTTTTTGCTTTAACCTGTATAATGAAAGCTCAAACATATTCTCAGTGAGAGCATTTTGGGAAGGGGGTGCCCCTTATGGTGTGTGACATCGCTAAATACTTTTGAAGTGACATTCGGAGCGACGCCCCGCAGGGCGGTGGATCGCTGAGCAAGGTAGTTGTTTATGACTTATCTCGGGTTTCGGGGGCCTGGCGTCGCGGCCAGGCCCCTTCTCCTGAGGCGAGCCTGTTGCGGGCTCGCGAGGCCCTGTGTCTCTTGAGGGGCCTGTTGGCCTGCCGAAGAGTGCCTCGTGAGGAGCCAACTCCCAGATCGTGGCGAGGTGGGCGTGCGGGGCAACCGCACCCTTGAGCCCCGTGGGCATTTAGCACCAGCGCGTACACTGTACCCAGCCTCCGCTCGCAAGTCGTTTGAGGGCAGGGTGGCGGTCACGAGCTCCAAGAAAAGAACGCAAGAACTTAAGGCAAGAGAGCGACACGAACGAGAAAAACTCCCCCCGTTTTATAAACGCACAAAAAACAAACTGCTTCAAAAAGTCGGCAAGCAAGTACAAAAAACGAGGCAAAAAGCAGGCGGCAGCGTCCGGCGCCTAACTGGTCTTCAGTCTTCAGTCTTCGCTCTTCTCACCAGCGTGGAGCTAAGTGCTTCCACTGGCTGGGCATAGTCATTAGGGACAGTGTGAACGGCTTGCGTGGAGCATGGTGCTTCCACTAGGATGTGGGTGGGAGCCCCCATGAGGCCCCAGGGCGGCACTCAGGAGACTCCAGGGCGTGTACAGGCCCACTCATTATTATGTGAGAGTGTCACGAGCGGAGACCTTCACAAGCCGGAGCCTTGCTTCATGTCGCCCGACGAGGACCCCGTCGTGCGCCACCCCTGACCATCGTTGGGGAGAGAGGAAACCAGGACAAGACCAAGGGGCCAAGGGGACACTTACGGTGTCCTCGGCGACCGTAGGCCCCCTGCCGAGAGGAAGGGCTCACCGGTGCCTTCCCTGACAGGGAACCTACCTCCAGGCTGGATCCTGCTCAGCGCGAGGGGGCCCTGCCGCTGGGCTTCCCCCGTGCTGCTTCCAACGTCCTTCGTGCTCCTGAGGAGGGTCCGCCGTCCTGAGGGTCCTGGTGGTCGCCGCAGCTTGGTTTACCTGCGATCCATGGTCAGTGTAAGCATGCCCCCTGCGGCGTTAACTGTACCAAGAGGTTGCCGCTGTTGGGGACGTCGGCAGGGCTTGGTGGTGGTTCTAAGGAGAGCTCGGCCTCGTGTATGTCTAGCGCCCAGCCTAGCGTGGGGGATCGGCTGGGGCCCTCTCCTAGTGTGTGCCTTGGATCCATTGCGATGGGTACGTAGGTTTTCGGGCTGTTCACACCAGGGGCGCCGCCTGGACGCCTAACATTCCCGCTCCCTTCTGCCATCCTCTGGTCCTGTTGGCCAGGGGCCGGCACTCCAACGTGGCCCCTGGTGGTGTTGCCTGAAGCATCCCCGCGCCGAGGGGGCATGTTCGGGATGGCGCGGGCTGCTCCACGGGGCTGGTCGGCGTCGAGAGGCTCTCCGTGGTCCCTAGGAGGGGGCGTGCGGTTGTGTCGGGGATGAGCGCGCGCCCCCACCACCACCTGCGACGTGGGGAGGGTGCAGAATGGTGCCGCCCCCTGCATGCCACATCCAGCAGCTCGACGACCCATTTTAGCAGGGCATCGTGGCCGCTCTCAAGAAGAGTGCACCGCAGGAGTTCTCGGGCCACGATGACCGCCGCCCGCATGTTCGTTTGTTCTCTGTGCAAGTGCGGAGCGGTTGCTGCAGCGTAGTTTGCAGATCGCGCGGCTGCGCGGCTGCGGCGCGGCGCTAGTGGAGAAGGCTCTGCCGCCGTTCGCCCCGCACCGCGCCGCCGCTGCTTGCCCGCTCGTCCGCTGCTGCCCGCCCTTTGCCCAGCGACCCCCCCCCCTGTCCGGCCGCGTCCGCCGCAGTGTGCGCCTCTCGCCATGCCTGTCCGCGTACGAGGCCGCGCCGAGGCCGTTCCTTTCCTCCCCAGCGGCGCGAGCCGTTCGATGCGGTGGCCACCAACATCCCTGCTAGTCCCGCCCCTAGCTTGGGCGTGCGGCCTAACAGGCTGGCGCCCACGCGCCTGCACCGCTGCCCGCTAAGCCCCGGGGGCCTATGACAAAGGGCCCCACCCCCTGAATGTTTTAAAAAAAGGAAAAAGAATAAAAAAGTAAATAAAATATAAATTAATTAATTAATTAATTAACTTAATTAATCATGTTTAGATTAACCTAATCAATTAACTATAATAATTAAACATGTTTAGTTAGCCTTAGTCTATGACAAATGGGTCCCATTGGACCCACAGGCCAGGTTTGACTCTGGTCAACTGGGTTTGACATGTTGATGTCATGGTGATGTCATGCTAGCATCACCTTTCACTATTCTAGATAATGTTCGATTTAAATAATTAAATAAATTTCAAATATGCCTAAAACTTTGATAAATCATAGAAAATAATCTGTAGCTCGGATGAAAAAACTTTGTACATGAAAGTTGCTCAGAACGATGAGATGAATCCGAATACGCAGCCCGTTCGTCAGCCACACGTCCCTAGCATAGAGAACACGCAACTTTCCCCCTCCGGTTCATTTGTCCAAAAACGCGAAACACCGGGGATACTTTCCTGGATGTTTTCCCCCTTCGTCGGTATCACCTAAAACCGTGTTAGGGCACACCTAGCACCGCTCATTTCCATGTCATGCATCGTCATGCTTATGTTTGCATTATATTTATTGTTTCTTCCCCCTCTTCTCTCCAGTAGACTATGAGACGGACGCTGCTGCTGCCCGGTCGACTACGGAGTTGTCGACCCCTCCTTCTTGCTAGTGCAACCAGGCAAGCCCCCCCCCCTTGATCACCAGATATCGCCTATTCTTTCCTGTACTGCTTGCATTAGAGTAGTGTAGCATGTTACTATTCTCGATTAATCCTATTCTGTTGCATAGCTTGACATTGTTACTATAGTTGTTGATACCTTCCCTCCAATCCTAAATGCTTAGTATAGGATTCTAGTTTATCATCTGTGGCCCTACATTCTTGTCCGTCTGCCATGCTAAACTATCGGGCCGTGATCACTCGGGAGGTGTGATACATCCATTTTGCATCATGCTTTTATATCGATATTTATTGCATTATGGGCTGTTGTTACACCTTATGTCACAATACTTATGCATGTTCTCTCTTATTTTACAAGGTTTACATGAAGAGGGAGAATGTCGGCAGCTGGAATTCTGGGCTGGAAAAGGAGCAAATATTAGAGACCTATTCTGCACAACTACAAAAGTCCTGAAACTCCACGGAAGTTATTTTTGGAATTAATAAAAAATACTGGGCGAAGAAAGTACTAGAGGGGACCCACACCCTGGCCACGAGGGTGGGGGGTGTGCCCTACCCCCTAGGCGCGCCCCCTGCCTCGTGGGCCCCTTGGGAGCCCTCCGGTGACCATCTTCTGCTATATGAGGCCTTTTACCCTGGAAAAAAATCATAAGCAAGCTTTCGGGACGAAACACCGCCGCCACGAGGCGGAACCAATCTAGGGCTCCGGCGGAGCTGTTCTGCCAGGGAAACTTCCCTCTGGGAGGGGGAAATCATCACCGTCGTCATCACCATTGATCCTCTCAGTGGGAGGGGGTCAATCTCCATCAACATCTTCACCAGCACCATCTCCTCTCAAACCCTAGTTCATCTCTTGTATCCAATCTTTGTCCCAAGACCTCATATTGGTACCTGCGGGTCACTAGTAGTGTTGATTACTATTTGCAGTTGATGCTAGTTGGTTTATTCGGTGGAAGATCATATGTTCAGATCCTATATGCATATTAATACCCCTCTAATTATGATCATGAATATGATTTGTGAGTAGTTGTGTTTGTTCCTGAGGACATGGGAGAAGTCTTGCTATAAGTACTCATGTGAATTTGATATTTGTTCGATATTTTGATGAGATGTATGTTGTCTCTCCTCTAGTGGTGTTATGTGAATGTCGACTACATGACACTTCACCATTGTTTGGGCCTAGAGGAAGGCATTGGGAAGTAATAAGTAGATGATGGGTTGCTAGAGTAACAAAAGCTTAAACCCTAGTTTATGCGTTGCTTCGTAAGGGGCTGATTTGGATCCATATGTTTCATGCTATGGTTAGGTTTACCTTAATACTTCTTTTGTAGTTGCGGATGCTTGCAATAGGTGTTAATCATAAGTGGGATGCTTGTCCAAGAAAGGGCAGTACCCAAGCACCGGTCCACCCACATATCAAATTATCAAAGTAACGAACGCGAATCATATGAGCGTGATGAAAACTAGCTTGACGATAATTCCCGTGTGTCCTCGGGAGCGCTTTTCTCTATATAAGAGTTTCTCCAGGCTTGTCCTTTGCTACAAAAAGGATTGGGCCACCTTGCTGCACCTTATTTACTTTTGTTACTTGTTACCCGTTACGAATTACCTTATCACAAAACTATCTGTTACCGATAATTTCAGTGCTTGCAGAGAATACCTTACTGAAAACCGCTTGTCATTTCCTTCTGCTCCTCGTTGGGTTCGACACTCTTACTTATCGAAAGGACTACGATAGATCCCCTACACTTGTGGGTCATCAAGACTCTTTTCTGGCGCCGTTGCCGGGGAGTGAAGCGCCTTTGGTAAGTGGAACTTGGTAAGGAAAATTTTATATAGTGTGCTGAAATTTACTGTCACTTGTTACTATGGAACATAATCCTTTGAGGGGCTTCTTCGGGGTATCTTCACCCCGACCAGTAGAGCAAAGAGTTGCTCCTCAACCTACTGAACCTACTGAAAATGTTTACTTTGAAATTCCTTCGGGTATGATAGAGAAACTGCTAGCTAATCCTTTTACAGGAGATGGAACATTGCATCCCGATTTGCACCTAATCTATGTGGATGAAGTTTGTGGATTATTTAAGCTTGCAGGTATGCCCGAGGATGTTATCAAGAAGAAGGTCTTCCCTTTATCTTTGAAGGGAGGGGCATTGACATGGTTTAGGCTATGTGATGATATGAGATCATGGAACTACAACCGATTGAAATTGGAATTTCATCAGAAGTTTTATCCTATGCATCTTGTTCATCGTGATCGTAATTATATATATAATTTTTGGCCTCGCGAAGGAGAAAGCATCGCTCAAGCTTGGGGAAGGCTTAAGTCAATGTTATATTCATGCCCCAATCATGATCTCTCAAGAGAAATGATTATTCAAAACTTTTATGCTCGGCTTTCTCTCAACAATCGCTCCATGCTCGATACTTCTTGTACTGGTTCTTTTATGATGAAGACTATTAAATTCAGATGGGATTTATTGGAAAGAATTAAACGCAATTATGAAGATTGGGATCTCGATGAAGGTAAGGAGTCAGGTATGACACCTAAGTTTGATTGTGTTAAATCTTTTATGGATACCGATGTTTTCCGTGAATTTAGCACTAAATATGGACTTGACTCTGAGATAGTAGCTTCTTTATGTGAATCATTTGCTACTCATGTTGACCTCCCTAAGGAGAAGTGGTTTAAATATAATCCTCCCGTTGAAGTAAAAGTAGTTGCACCTATTGAAGTTGAAGAAAAGACTATCACTTATAATGATCCTATTGTTCCTACTACCTACATTGAGAAACCACCTTTCTCTGTTAGGATAAAGGATCATGCTAAAGTTTCAACTGTGGTTCATAAGAGTAATACTAGAACACCTACACCGCCTAAGCGAATTAAAGTTGAACCTAGTATTGCTATGGTTAAAGATCTCTTGGCTGATAATATTGATGGGCATGTTATTTACTTCTGTGATGAAGCTGCTAGAATTGCTAGACCCGATACTAAAAATAAACATAGACCTGTCGTAGGCATGCCTGTTATTTCTGTTAAAATAGGTGATCATTGTTATCATGGCTTATGTGATATGGGTGCTAGTACTAGTGCAACACCTCATTCCTTATGCAAATAAATTATGCATGATATTGCACCTGCTGAGATAGAAGAAATTGATGTTACAATTAAGCTTGCCAATAGAGATATTATTTCACTTGTTGGGATTGTTAGAGATGTTGAGGTCTTGTGTGGGAAAGTTAAATATCCTGCTGATTTTCTTGTTTTTGGTTCCCCACAGGATGACTTTTGTCCCATTATATTTTGTAGACCCTGCTTGAATACTGTTAATGCTAAGATAGACTGCAAAAAGGATGTTGTTACTATTGGTTTGGGGGATATGTCTCATGAGTTTAATGTTGCTAAATTTCGTAGACAACCCCATGATAAAGAATTGCCTAGTAAGGATGAAATTATTGGTCTTGCTTCTATTGACGTGCCTCCTAATGATCCTTTAGAGCAATATTTACTAGAGCATGAAAATGATATGTTTATGAATGAAAGAAGGGAGATAGATGAAGTATTCTTTAAACAGGGACCTATTTTGAAACACAACTTGCCTGTTGAAATTCTAGAGGATCCTCCACCACCCAAGGGTGATCCCGTGTTTGAGCTTAAACCACTACCTGATACTCTTAAATATGCTTATCTTGATGAAAAGAAGATATATCCTGTTATTATTAGTGCTAACCTTTCAGAGCAGGAAGAAGAGAAATTATTGAAAACTCTGAAGAAGCACCGTGCTGCTATTGGATATACTCTTGATGATCTTAAGGGCATTAGTCCCACTCTATGCCAACACAAAATAAAATTGGAGAAAGACGCCAAACCAGTTGTTGATCACCAACGACGGTTAAATCCTAAGATGAAAGAAGTGGTAAGAAAAGAAATACTAAAGCTCCTGGAGGCAGGTATAATTTATCCCGTTGCTGATAGTCAGTGGGTAAGTCATGTCCATTGTGTCCCTAAGAAGGGAGGTATTACTGTCGTTCCTAATGATAAAGATGAATTGATCCTGCAAAGAATTGTTACAGGTTATAGGATGGTAATTGATTTCCGCAAATTAAATAAAGCTACTAAAAAGGATCATTACCCTTTGCCTTTTATTGATCAAATGCTAGAAAGATTATCCAAACATACACATTTTTGCTTTCTAGATGGTTACTCTGGTTTCTCTCAAATACCTGTGTCAAAAGAGGATCAAGAAAAGACCACTTTTACTTGCCTTTTCGGTACTTTTGCTTATAGACGTATGCCTTTTGGTTTATGTAATGCACCTGCTACCTTTCAAAGATGCATGATGGCTATATTCTCTGACTTTTGTGAAAAGATTGTTGAGGTTTTCATGGATGATTTCTCTGTTTATGGATCTTCTTTTGATGATTGCTTGAGCAACCTTGATCGAGTTTTGCAGAGATGCGAAGATACTAGTCTTGTCTTGAATTGGGAGAAGTGCCACTTTATGGTTAATGAAGGTATTGTCTTGGGGCATAAAATTTTTGAAAGAGGTATTAAAGTTGATAAAGCTAAAGTTGATGCTATTGAAAAGATGTCGTGTCCTAAGGACATTAAAGGTATAAGAAGTTTCCTTGGTCATGCCGGTTTTTATAGGAGGTTCATTAAGGACTTCTCTAAAATTTCTAGGCCTCTGACTAATCTCTTACAAAAAGATATTCCTTTTGTCTTCGATGATGATTGTGTAGAAGCATTTGAAATACTTAAGAAAGCTTTGATTTCTGCACCTATTGTTCAGCCACCTGATTGGAATTTACCCTTTGAAATTATGTGTGATGCTAGTGATTATGCTGTAGGTGCTGTTCTAGGACAAAGAGTTGATAAGAAACTAAATGTTATTCAATATGCTAGTAAAACTCTAGACAATGCCCAGAGAAATTATGCTACTACTGAAAATGAATTTTTAGCAGTTGTATTTGCTTGTGATAAGTTTAGACCTTATATTGTTGATTCTAAAGTAACTGTTCACACTGATCATGCTGTTATTAAATATCTTATGGAAAAGAAAGATGCTAAACCTAGACTTATTAGATGGGTTCTCCTACTACAAGAATTTGATTTGCATATTATTGATAGAAAGGGAGCTGAGAACCCCATTGCAGACAACTTATCTAGGTAAGAGAATGTTCTTGATGACCCACTACCTATTGATGATAGCTTTCCTAAAGAACAACTAGCTGTCATAAATGCTTATCGTACTGCTCCATGGTTTGCTGATTATGCTAATTACATTGTTGCTAAATTTATACCACCTAGTTTCACATTCCAGCAAAAGAAAAAGTTTTTCCATGATGTAAGACATTACTTCTGGGATGACCCACACCTTTATAAAGAAGGAGTAGATGGTGTTATTAGACGTTGTGTACCTGAGCATGAACAGGAATAGATCCTACGCAAGTGTCACTCCGAGGCTTATGGAGGACACCACGCTAGAGATAGAACTGTGCATAAGGTACTGCAATCTGGTTTTTATTGGCCTATTCTCTTCAAGGATGCCCGTAAGTTTGTCTTGTATTGTGATGAATGTCAAAGAATTGGTAATATTAGTAGACATCAAGAAATGCCGATGAATTATTCACTTGTTATTGAACCATTTGATGTTTGGGGCTTTGATTATATGGGACTGTTTCCTTCCTCTAATGGGTATACACATATTTTAGTTGCTATTGATTATGTTACTAAGTGGGTAGAAGCTATTCCAACTAGTAGTGCTGATCATAACACCTCTATTAAGCTGCTTAAAGAAGTTGTTTTTCCGAGGTTTGGAGTCCCTAGATACCTAATGACTGATGGTGGTTCACATTTTATTCATGGTGCTTTTCGTAAAATGCTTGCTAAGTATGATGTTAATCATAGAATTGCATCTCCATATCACCCACAGTCAAGTGGCCAAGTAGAACTGAGAAACAAAGAGCTTAAATTGATTTTGCAAAAGACTGTTAATAGATCTAGAAAGAATTGGTCCAAGAAACTTGATGATGCATATAAAAATCCTATGGGTATGTCTCCATATAAAATGGTTTATGGGAAAGCATGTCACTTACCTCTCGAACTAGAACATAAGGCATATTGGGCCATTAAAGAGATCAATTATGATTTCAAACTTGCCGGTGAGAAGAGGTTATTTGACATTAGCTCACTTGATGAATGGAGAACTCAAGCTTATGAGAATGCAAAACTATTTAATGTGGCATGACAAAATGATACAAAAGCGTGAGTTTAATGTAGGTGATTATGTTTTGCTATACAACTCTCGTTTAAGATTTTTTTGCAGGAAAACTTCTCTCGAAATGGGAAGGCCTTTATGTTATCGAGGAGGTCTATCATTCCGGTGCCATAAAAATCAACAACTTCAAAGACACAAGTCCGAAGGTGGTGAACGGTCAAAGGATCTAACATTATAACTCAGGTAACCTAATAAATGTTGAAACCAATGTTATTGAAACCGTAACCCCGGAGGAATACATAAGGGACGCTTTCCAGAACGTTTCAGACTCCGAAAAGGAATAGGTATGTAGTACGGTAAGTAAACCGATTCCGAAACAGTTCTACTAGCAATTTTTCTCCGTTTTGGAATATTTAAGAAAATAGGAAAATAAGAAGTAGTTCGGGAAGGACACGAGGCATCCACGAGGGTGGAGGGTGTGCCCTACCCCCTGGGCACGCCCCCCTGCCTCGTGGGCACCTCGTGTGCTCTCCGGACTCCATTTTCTTGCACAATACTTCTTTTGGTTGGTAAAAATTCATTATATAATCTCCCGAAGGTTTTGACCACGGTATCATGCAAATATCATCAGTCTTTGTTTTGAGCTATTTTTTCTGATAGATCTAGATCACCATGACGTCTTCAAGCACCCCCAAGGACAAGTTTTTCGAGAAGGTCATCAACCCCTACCTCGCGGAGGTGTTGTAGCACCCTCAAACCATTGAGATGCATGAGGGGGTGCTGCACATCCGCGATGTTGAGGGACCAAGGAGGACCGGAATCATGGAGACAAGACTAGAAGCAATGGAACAACATGTTTTCAAGTGCCAAGGGATGGTGGAACACCGACTCAAAGCCAACCACATGATGGTCGCAGAGTTCACCACCACAAGCTGGATGCCAAGAACATTGGGGAGACTATCTTCAAGCTTCATGAGAAAATCGAGCACCTCCAAGCCCAGATCTATGACCTGCAAAACCAAAACTATGAGTATGAATATAGATTCAAGAGGATGAGTTTGGCTGCAGATTTGAGGATCCCGAAGACTCGATCATCCTTCTATGATGGTGAGCCTATGCCTTGGAAGATGGAAGACAAGCCTACTTCATCAACAAATCCATCATCACCACCTCCGAAGAAGGAGACATAATCGCATGGGTATGGGCGCTCCCCTTGGCAACTGCCAAGCTTGGGGGAGGTGCCCCGGTATCGTATCACCATCGCACTCCTATCTTTACCGTTTTTCTTAGTGTGATCCTTTTGGTAATATCTTGATCTAGTAATAAAGTTTTAGCATGATTTAGTTTTGATTTTGCTTTATGATTCCTCTATGTAATCGGGTCTATGAGCTATATATAATAAAGATTGGTGTTGAGTCAAGGGCTTGGTTATCTTACTTTCATCTTGAGGGAATAAAAGGAAAAGAAAGAATAAAAAGAAATAAAGAGATCATATTGATCTTATGGAGAGTAATGACTTCACATATTAAGAGTATGATGAATAAAAGTTGTTGAGAGTTGGCAAACATAGTTTTGGTCATCGTTGCAATTAATAGGAAGTAATAAAGAAAGAGAGGTTCTCACATATAAATATACTATCTTGGACATCTTTTATGATTGTGAGCACTCATTAAAATATGACATGCTAAAGAGTTGACGTTGGACAAGGAAGACAATGTAATGGGTTATGTTTTCTTATATCCGAAATAAAGTATATTGTCATGGATCATCTAACATGTTGAGCTTGCCTTTCCCCCACATGCTAGCCAAATTCTTTGCACCAAGTAGATATACTACTTGTGCTTCCAAATGTCCTTAAACCCGGTTTTGCCATGAGAGTCCACCATATCTACCTATGGATTGAGTAAGATCCTTCAAGTAAGTTGTCATGTTGCATGCAATAAAAATTGCTCTCTAAATATGTATGACTTATTAGTGTGGAGAAAATAAGCTTTGTACGATCTTGTGATATGGAAGCAATAAAAGCGACGGGCTGCATAATAAAGGTCCATATCACAAGTGGCAATATAAAGTGACGTTCTTTTGCATTAAGATTTCATGCATCCAACCATAAAAGCACATGACAACCTCTGCTTCCCTCTACGAAGGGCCTATCTTTTACTTTTATCTTACCTTATGCAAGAGTCATGGTGATCTTCACCTTTCCTTTTTACATTTTATCCTTTGGCAAGCGCATTGTGTTGGAAAGATCCTGATATATATATCCAATTGGATGTAAGTTAGCATGAAATATTATTGTTGACATTACCCTTGAGGTAAAAGGTTGGGAGGCAACACTATAAGCCCCTCTCTTTCTCTATGTCCGATTAAAACTTCATACCCATAAGTATTGCGTGAGTGTCAGCAATTGTCAAAGACTGAATAATAGTTGAGTATGTGGACTTGCTGAAAAGCTCTTATAATTGACTCTTTCCGATGTTATGATAAATTGTAATTGCCTCAGTGACTAAGATCATAGTTTGTTGGTTCTCAATGAAGTTTCTGATTCATACTTCACATTGTGAATAGATTGTTACTTGAGCATAAGAAATCATATGACAATATATATATATGTTGCTTTTATAAGAATGATCATGATGCCCTCATGTCCGTATTTTATTTTATCGAAACCTCTATCTCTAAACATGTGGACATATTTTTCGATATCGGCTTCCGCTTGAGGACAAGCAAGGTCTAAGCTTGGAGGAGTTGATACATTCATTTTGCACCATGCTTTTATATCGATATTTATTGCATTATGGGCTGTTGTTACACATTATGTCACAATACTTATGCCTATTTTCTCTTATTTTACAAGGTTTACATGAAGAGGGAGAATGCCGGCAGCTGGAATTCTAGGCTAGAAAAGGAGCAAATACTAGAGACCTATTGTACACAACTCCAAAAGTTCTGAAACTCCAGGAAGTTATTTTTGGAATTAATAAAAAATACTGGGCGAAGAAAGTACCAGAGGGGGCCCACACCCTGGCCACAAGGGTGGGGGTGCGCCCTACCCCCTGCCACGTGGGCCCCATGGCAACCCTCCGGTGACCATCTTCTTCTATATGAAGCCTTTAACCCTGGAAAAAATCATAAGCAAGCTTTCGGGGCGAAACACTGCTGCCATGAGGCGGAACCTTGGCGGAACCAATCTAGGGCTCCGGCGGAGCTGTTCTGCCGATGAAACTTCCCTCCGGGAGGGGGAAATCATCACCATCGATCCTATCAGCGGGAGGGGATCAATCTCCATCAACATATTCACCAACAGCATCTCCTCTCAAACCCTAGTTCATCTCTTGTATCCAATCTTTGTCCCAAAACCTCAGATTGGTACCTGTGGGTCACTAGTAGTGTTGATTACTCCTTGTAGTTGATGCTAGTTGGTTTATTTGGTGGAAGATCATATGTTCATATCCTATATGCATATTAATACCCCTCTGATTATGAACATGAATATGATTTGTCGCTAGTTATGTTTGTTCCTGAGGACATGGGGAAGTATTGCTATAAGTAGTCATGTGAATTTAGTATTCGTTAGATATTTTGATGAGATGTATGTTGTCTCTCCTCTAGTGGTGTTATGTGAACATCGACTACATGACATTTCACCATTGTTTGGGCCTAGAGGAAGGAATTGGGAAGTAATAAGTAGATGATGGGTTGCTAGAGTGACAGAAGCTTAAACCCTAGTTTATGCGTTGCTTCGTAAGGGGCTGATTTGGATCCATATGTTTCATGCTATCATTAGGTTTACCTTAATACTTCTTTTGTAGTTGCGAATGCTTGCAATAGGGGTTAATCATAAGTGGGATGCTTGTCCAAGAAAGGGCAATACCCAAGCACCGGTCCACCCACATATCAAATTATCAAAGTAACGAACGTGAACCATATGAGCGTGATGAAAACTAGCTTGACGATAATTCCCATGTGTCCTCGGGAGCGCTTTTCTCTATATAAGAGTTTGTCCAGGCTTGTACTTTTGCTACAAAAAGGATTGGGCCACCTTGCTGCACCTTATTTACTATTGTTACTTGTTACTTGTTATGAGTTACCTTATTACAAAACTATCTGTTACCGATAATTTCAGTGCTTGCAGAGAATACCTTACTGAAAACCGCTTGTCATTTGCTTCTGCTCCTCGTTGGGTTCGACACTCTTACTTATAGAAAGGACTATGATAGATCCCCTACACTTGTGGGTCATCAAGGTGATCACAGATATATACTATACATACTTATATACAATACAGATGGTGACTAAAGTCGGGTCGGCTCATAAAGTACCCGCGAGTGATTCACGGGTTGGGGGCTGAAAGGACATTTGTTTCGACAGCCCTCTGTGTCAATCTTTGTGGCGGAGTGACAGGGCAGGTTGAGACCACCTAGGTGAGAGGTGGGCCTGGCCCTGGTCGGTGTTCGCAGTTACTTGAAAATAACACGCTTAACGAGATCTTGGTATTTGATCTGATTCTGCCCACTAGCCTATACGCACTAACCAACTACGCGGGAACAGTTATGGGCACTCAACGTCATGGTATCAGCCAAAGCCTTCTTGACGTCAGCGACTGAGCGGCACGCGTCGGGTTGGACCGCGTAATGCAACTTCCTTTGTAATGGAGGTTGCTAGGTCTGCCCACCGGCCACCCTCGCAACGTGCAGGTGTGCAATGGGCGATGGGCCCAGACCCATGCGTGCATAGGATTTAGACCAGGGTGCTGACCTCTCTGTTGTGCCTAGGTGGGGCTGCGACGTGTTGATCTTCCGAGGTCGGGCATGACCCAGGAAAGTGTGTCCGGCCAGAGGGATCGAGCGTGTTGGGTTATGTGGTGCACCCTGCAGGGAAGTTTATCTATTCGAATAGCCATGTCCCTCGGTAAAAGGACGACCCGGAGTTGTACCTTGACCTTACGACAACTAGAACTGGATACTTAATAAAACACACCCAGACAACTTCCAGAGACAACCTGGTGATCGCTTTCCCACAGGTCAACGAGCGGAGGATCGCCGGGTAGGATTATGCTATGCGATGATACTTGGTGAAGTTTAATCTACTCTCTTCTACATGCTGCAAGACGAAGGCTGCCAGAAGCGTAGTCTTCGACAGGACTAGCTAGCCCCCTCTTATTCTGGCATTCTGCAGTCTAGTCCATCGATATTACCCCCTTACACATATACCCATGCATATGTAGTGTAGCTCCTTGCTTGCGAGTACTTTGGATGAGTACTCACGGTTACTTTGCTCCCTCTTTTCCCCCTTTTTCTCTTCCTCTCGGAAGTCGCAACCAGATGCTGGAGCCCAGGAGCCAGACGCCACCGTCGACGATGACTCCTACTACACTGGAGGTTCCTACTACTACGTGCAGGCCGCTGACGACGACCATGAGTAGTTTAGGAAGATCCCAGGCAGGAGGCATGTGCCTCTTTCGATCTATATCCCAGTTTGTGCTAGCCATCTTATGGCAACTTGTTTTTCTTATGTCTGTACTCAGATATTGTTGCTTCCGCTGACTCATTTATATTCGAGCACTTGTAATCGAGTCCTCGAGGCCCCTGGCTTGTAATATGATGCTTGTATGACTTATTTTCTTTTAGAGTTGTGTTGTGATATCTTCCCATGACTCCCTGATATTGATCGTACACATTTGCGTGGATGATTGGTCTACGATTGAATCGGGGGTGTCACACGGGCCGACAGCAGGCCGAAATAGACACTGGCCCATGATCGTGCCAATCATATCATCGACCGTTGAGAGGCCAAAATTGTCTCGGTCCTTGTTTGGCCCAATCAGATTATCGGCTGTGAGCAGGCTGGATGCAAAGTGGGACATAGTTAGGCCAAACTACATGACGGGCTTTTAACAGGACGAAATAAATATAGGGCCGAAATGTTAAACAGGCCTTTAACAGGCCCAAACTAATATCAGGTCGTATTACTAAATGGGCCTTTAGCAGATAGAAATCCTGACCGGGCCTCAAGTGGGCCCAAAAGCACAGCGTCCAGTTGACGGGCCAATTTTGATATGGGCCATAATTTAGCCCAAAGCCTCTTAAAGGGTCGGATCTGATCTGGACCATAATATGGCCCAAAACATGGTAGGCTATTAATGGGCCGGGTCTCATATGGGCCTTTATTAAGCCCAGAACATGGTAAGTTGTTAATGGACTGGATCAAATATGGGCCGGCATTTGGCCCAAAACATGGCAGTCTCTTAATGGGCCGGCCCACTAGTGTCCTCAAAATCTTGTGGGCCTTTAGCTAGTGAAAGTGCTAGTATTCAACTAGAGGGGGGTGAATAGGCGATTTTTATGGAAGTCTTCAAAACATGGGTGTTTTGAAGACAAACAATAGAAATGACCTTATTGATATGCAGCGGAAGGCAGACTACACTAGACAAGCCATAGTCAAGTAAGCAATGATGTGAAATCACGAAGACTATAAGCAGCTAGGTAGATTGGATCAGGATGGAAGATATTATGAAGCCAAACAGACAACAGTCTTCACACAGTGAAGTCAAACAGATAAGGCAGGTAGGCAAAGACTTCACGAAGACAAAATGTAAGTAAGGAGAGAGAGGTAGGATAGAACCAGTTGCTCGGAGAGGACAAGGGGTTTGTTGGACCAGTTCCAGTTGCTGTGACAACTGTACGTCTGGTTAGGGAGGCTGAGATTCAACTCAGAAGACCATGTCTTCACCTTATTCCCCTTGAGCTAAGAACACTTAGTCCTCGCCCAATCACTCTGGTAAGTCTTCAAGGGAGACTTCCAAACCTTCACAGACTTCATTCACTGGCAATCCACAATCACTCTTGGATGCTCAGAACGCGACGCCTAACCGGCTGGAGGATTCACAGTCCTCAAGTGTAATAAGTCTTCAGATCACGCGGACAGAAAAGACTTCAGTGATGCCTAACACTCTTTGGCTCTGGGTGTTTTGGGATTTGTCCTTGCAAGGATTCTCTCTCAAAGGGTTCAGAGGTGGGTTGCTCTCAAACGACAAAAGCCGTGCACTAACTCTGAGTAGCCACCAATTTTGTTGTAGGGGGTGGGCTATTTATAGCCAGGAGGCAACTCAGCCTGATTTGTTCGAAATGACCCTGGGTCACTAAGGAACTGACACATGTCCAACAGTCAGATTTCAAACACACGCGGCAGCTTGACTTGGGATACAAGTAAAGCTGACTCATCCAGCTTTGGATAAGATTTCCTCTCATTTTCTTCGCTCTAAGACATAGGATTTGGTTGAGCATCACATCAGTCACTCTAACTTTGTTCACTTGGACCCCACTTAACAGTATGGTGTTTCCTATGACTGAACAAAGAAGAAAAGGAAACTATGAAACAACTATGTCTTTGCACTCCATAGTCTTCACGCGATGTCTTCTCCTGTCATAGTCTTCAATGTGAATGTCTTCACAGACCACCATTGTCCTCAATGTCTTCACACATTTTTAGGGGTCGTCTCTGGTAGGTAAGCCGAATCAATATGGGACTACTACCTGTGTTATCCTGTAATTCTCACAAACACATTAGTCCCTCAACCAAGTTTGTCGTCAAAACTCCAAAACCAACTACGTGTGGCACTAGATGCACTTACAATCTCCCCCTTTTTGGTGATTGATGACAAACTGGTGGAAGTTTTCAACGAGGATAAAAGTATGTGAAAGTTTAGTGTTGTGAGTATTATCTTCATACATAAGACGAGGCTCCCCCTGAAGATGTGGATATAAATGATTTGCATTTGAATGCAAATGCACATGGTAGGTTTTGCTTTGTGGAGGCCATCATCAAAGTGTGAAGACAATGCATTATGCATATGAGCAAGTAACGAAGATAATGATATGCATAATGACAAATGGACGTCTGTAGAATGACTTCATGCGGGATTTATCATCGCATCACAGAATAACAGATAAAGTAGCGGATGACCATCAAGTTTAATTGTTACAACTCAGAGAACCAAATGTATCAAAATACGAGAGTTGTAAGACTTGGCAAAAAGTAATGCAGCCATCCATAAGGACCCGCTTGAAGACTATCAACTCATATGCTTCTCCCCCTTTTGTTGGTAATGACCAAAAAGGTTTGAAGACATAGAGCATCTACTCGTTCCCAGAAGGAGCAGATGGAGGAGCAGGGTCGATGTTGGAGTTTGGTGGTGCAGAGGGGCCTGGTGCAGTGTCGATACGCACCAAAGTGGTAGTTGGTGAAGTAGCATCATCTTCATCATCGATGACTCTGGCATTGACAATGGCCACTGAGGAGGAGTACTCAGAGTCTTCGAGCGATGGAGTCCGATGCAAGACAGTGTTCCTGGGAGGAGTGGAATCAAATTTGAATCTCTCTATGAAGCCATCTTGCTGAAGATCATCTTCAGAACTGAGTAATGTCAGACTCTTCCATGACTGCCGACAGGTTTCATGAGTAACAAATGCATTCTTCGTGGCTAGATTGTGAATGCGATTAACATCCAACAAGAGACTCTGCATTTGACGCTTGAGCTAGTAATGATGCTTATCTTGTTTCTGATGCAAGGCCACGAGAAGCTCTCGGTCATTGAGTACACGAGATCTCTTCTGAGGCCTTTGAGAAATTGTGCTTTCAGTGGCTTCAGTATGGGCATGATGAGGTGCACGGGTATTTCCAGCCAAAGGATAAACATGAGTTGCGGCATGAACTCCGTCAATATGTTGAGTGAAACTTTGACGATCGACATTGTGAAGATAAATTGGCTCCTTGGCAGGCTCTGGGTAAATGGCTTCGACAGACATATCAACCTCTGGCAGGAATATGAGATGGTTGAGCGCAGAGGGCTGATAGTTGATAGCAGAGTGAAGCTTGATAAGATGCATTACCCATGGAGCATAAAACTTCAGACCAAATATATCAGAGCCAGATGCAGCAAGTTGTCAGATGAAGAAATCCTGAGCATTGAAGCTGATGCCATTGAGAATATAGAAGACCAATGTCTTCATTGAGCCTTCAAGCTTTGCTGTAGAAGAATGTCCTTTGATGGGCCATAGCGTTCGCCTGATAATGTGATAGATGGTGTGGGGCAGATACTCTAGGTCTTCAACAAAGAATTCCTTTGGATATTCAGCATCTTGTGGCAGTGGCTTCATCATACTCATCATTTGGCTCATATTGGGCTCAGGCTTCTGGAATATGCTATCTAAAGCATTGCGGTGAAGCTGACAACCAGGTTCATAAAGTTCACCTGGAGTGGGCAGGCCAGCAAGCTCAATGATATCAAGAGCTTTGGATTCATGCTGTACATTGCATGTCATCCACTCAAGGACCCAAGTTTTTGTATCCCTGTTGTAGCCGCGAATGTGAAGTGTAGCATAGAATTGAAACAGAAGCTCTTCATTCCAATTTTCTTTGTCGGTCACAAACTGCAGAAGGCCAGCATCTCTGAAGCAGTCTAGGGCTTCTTCCAAGCAGGGTAGTCCAGCAATGGCTTCGCAGTCTAAACACATATGAGGAAAAATGCGCCATTGATTGTATAAGACACAGGAATAATAATTGCGCTGCTGATAGCTCCAGAACTGATCAGATGAAATTCTTGGCCTTGAATATGGGTTCTTGGCACTATCAAAGAAGGTGTTGTGTCCAATGAAACCATTCACATTGAACGATCCTGGCGAAGATGCAGTACCTAGAAACCTGGGCAGCCTCGGTTTTGGCATCTGGACCTGAGGCCTATGCTCCACATGATAATCAAATTGAGGTCCGGGAGAAGGCGGAGGAACTAGAATAGGCCATCGAATAGTGACAAGCTCGCCTTGATAGAATGCTTGCTCAATGGTGTGTGGCCTTGGAAATGGTACATGAGCAGTGGCATTGACATGGGCTTCAAACTACACATTGGTTACAGGTGCATTATTGGCTTCAGAGACCATATTCACTGTAGGCTCCACATTAGCTTCAGCCATGACAATATCATTGGCTTCAGTAGTGTTGTTGGTGGCCGCCTCGGTATTTGCAACCTCCACTTGAGGAGCTGGAGGGTCGGGCACAGACACATTCTCCTCGAGAACAGCTTCTTGATTGGTGGGGGTGTGACAACACGCTCTTCTTCTTCATGGGGTTCTTGATGTTCTTCGGCTGATGCGGCCGGTATGTCTTCGGCAGCCTTGGCTTCAGACTCATAGACGTTTGCAGTAGGAGTGGCTTCAGGAAACACTTGACGTGCTACTGAGTTGGGTTGCACTTCTCCTGCTGGAACGCTCGGCATTGCGACTTGTGGCCTTGCTCCTTTGCGAACCCTACGGAATGTAGGCGACGCTTCTGGAGTGGGTGTTGTCTTGACCACATAGTCATCATCATCAAGCACCGGAGTGGTGACTTGAGGTGGGGGGGTACTGGGTGAACTTTGAATTGGAGTTTTTGGTTGGGGGCGATCAGCCCACGGTGCATCCTAAGCAATTGGCGTCAAGGGACGACGAATGCTGATGATTTTGCTGTTCGTGAGAACAGGCGATGATACCGTTTGGTGCTCGATATGAGGAAGAACTACATCATCTTCTACATTGTCTTGGGGACCAATGTCTTCAGCTGCGGTGGGGTCAACAGCTGGAACAACTTCAGCTTCAGGAGCCTCTGTGGAAGCAGGCTCGTGAAGTACTAGCTGATGCTCTTGGTGGGGAGATGCAAGACGGGAACTGAGAGGGGCTCGACAAGGAGGGGCTCTGAGGGAGCAGCCCGATTTTTCTTCGAAGACTTTGTCTTCCGCTTCTTGGTCAGTGGTGCATCATCAGAGACATTTTTGTTCTTGTGTTTCCTGGCTTCGGCTTCGGCTGCCCTTGTCTTCTTCAGTTCTGAAGCAACTGTGGGGACCTTAGGCTTCGAGCCTATCATGCTGGCAGGGAAGACTATGCAATGTGCTTCCCGCCCAGACGCTTCAGCTTGGGCCATAGTTGGCTTCTTCTTTTTGGCAGCCAACTTGGGGTCGATGCCTGGATGCCCAAGAGCCTTACGCTTTTCAGCTTCATTGTGAGCCTGAACACATTTTGCAGCAAGGTGTTTCATCCGCCCTCTTGAACCTTTTGCTTCTTCACGTTTCTTGTGAAATGCTTCCTTGAGATCATGCAGCATCTTCTTGAAGTTCTGAACATCAGTGACACTGAGCTTGGCCATGTGCTTCTTGAATTAAGCCTTTTCATAGTCAATCTTGTTCTTCAGCTCAACTATCTTCTGAGCCAGAACTAGCTCATTTGCAATGGCACTATGGAAAGCGACACTGATCCCAATGGGAAGTTGAAGATCATCAATACTGAGATTCGGATTGGCAAACCACTCATCAATGAAGTTATTTAGGATGTCCACATCAAAGAGGGGCAAATCATTAAAGATTTTCGCCTCTTGTTTGCTCTTTATCAACAGCTCAAGAGCTTCCTCACCAAGATCATCATCACTGGACAGATCAATGGCATCATTCCCGTTCCTTAGAACGGTAGCTGGGGTGAGTGCTTGACCAGAACTCAGGATGGGCTTCTTCTTCTGTAGAGACTTCTCGGTCTTCTTGGAGATGCGAGAGAGATCTTCAGATTGCATACTGGAAGCAGGAGGAGCAGTTGCCAATGGCTTCACACGTGAAGCTTTTGGTGCAACAGAGGGTTTTGAAGCTTTTAACTTCTTCTGCTTCTGTGGTTTAGGAGGAGCTGGCGCTTCATTAGAATTTGCGTCATTAGCTGAGTGATCCACAATGGCCCCTTGAACTGCAATATGAGTGATGAGGCCTTCGAGGTTATAGAAGGGGCCGATGACATTGGAATTGGCATCATGGTAGAGGCAAAGGTGTCCCGTCTTTCGATGAGATGATGGATATCGCTTTGGTGGAAGTCGACTTTGACGATCCGACTACGTACGTGCGAGGACGTCGCGTCTTAGCAATCACTAAACCAACTCCGAGAGGTTATTGACCACGCCGGAGCATGATCAACCTGACCACGAGGGTCTATTTCCTGCGAGCAAACGAAGAACAAGCAAGAAACTAAGATTGCAATCTGGATATTGCGAATATAAGATGAAAGCTTTATTGATCAAGGTGGGGTTTTGTGACGCCTTTGTCTGGTCGTTGAACACAAACGAAGTACGCGAAGTTGCAGCTATGGCTAACTTTTAATCTAAACAAAACCCAAAGTCTAAACGGTGCCCTAAGGGCTGTATATATGGAGGAAGAGGGGGTGAATTTCGTGGCCCTTGGTAGAGGGGTCCTAAACTAACCCTATCTCTTGTTTCCCCACACATACGGACTCTAAAAATAGCCTATACTTATGTATTTCGAAATTACATGGGCCTGGCCCAATAATAAGGTGTCGCAGCACCTAGAATAGCCTCTGGACGAAATTTATGAAGTGGCATCTTGTATATTTCGTCCAAGGCATCATGCACTCATTATGGTGGCTTCAAAGTCCTGAAATCATCACTTGTAACTCCGTTCTTGTTCCCCTTGTGCATGCCATCGTCTCCATGCTTGTTCTTGCTCCATTGTTCATCCTTCTCCAAGCTAGGCCCTTCATTTGTAAGCAAAACAAATGTATCCAATTTAGGTAGCATCATATTCTCATGAACATTAGAATCATTACCAAGAAACAAAAGTACCTGATAATTTAATTGGCGTGCGCGAGCTCTAGTAATTGGTCCAGTATATGTAGCAGTAGGGGTTGTGGGTGTAACAATGGTATTGATGTCCTCATCACATCACGGGTGCCATCAGCCCGAGGAGCAGATGGACCGGGGTTGAAGTCGAGTCCAAATGCTTTCTTGTTCTTCACAGCAGAATCCTTGGCAAACTTGAAGTTACACTTGAACAGATTGTCTTCATGACACCATAGCAGAGAAGATGGGTCAGCATTCTCTGGTTGTGGCCCGCGAACCATGCACGGGTAGAAGCCTTGATCAATGGCTTCGGACAGGGACTTGGGTTGAAGATTTTTGTATAAGATATCTCCCCAAGGTCGCTTGATGGCATTATTCTTGGCATACTCATCAGTGACAAATCTGTACTTAAACCATTCCTCTGCCTAATATCTTCGAATCCATTGGATTCGAGTTTTGTGTTCACCATAGGTTTCTTCAAGGTTTGTCTTATACATTTCATACAGATCTGGTGGCAAATCTTTGGATGTATTCCCACGCCGCTGTCTGTCGCCCTTTCTAGCTGACTTTTCTGTTGGCATGAAGTTTAAACTGGATGGCTTCAGAACTTGCAAAGGCTTCCGATGGCTGGTCAGACAGGAACTGGCTTCAGGAGAATTGATGTGACATTATAAGAATTCGGCAAATGAATGCAGACCATGAGAACCAAGGGATTCTCCCACGGACATGTACCTGTGACAACATTAGAGGTGCGAGGGAAGGGGAAGAGGTCATATGCATTCTCATAAGATTTTGAAGATAAATCAGTTTGAAGATATTGACCTCATAACGCGAAGACATTCACTTATTTGTTGAGAGTTGGTTCCAGATTTGTACGAATCCAAGAATAGGTACAAATGAGGAACCTAACTTGTAGTGAAGCATAAGTGAATATACTAGGCATAATATGAGATGCAGAACAGGATAGATTCAACTTTGTAAGCATAGAAACCACTTTTGGTAGAGAAGGATGAATCTATCGGATCAAAAAGGCAGTAAAAAGTAAGTCTTAATTACCACATAAAGAACTGCTAGACAGAATGGAGTAGGAGGCCGAGCAGTTCAATCTCCCATGCCCTAACTTGGCGATGGAAGACACCTACGGCGGCTGCAGAGAAGACGAGGTCCGCGGCCGGCGTGAGGACGACGTCGGTGAGGTCGCGGCAGCTAAGCGCTTCGTCGCCGGCATTGTCAAGAGCTAGCGGTGGCGCTAGGGTTTGAGAGAAGTGTGTAGGTGGAAGAAGGATTTTGGACCGCGATGTGATGTGTATTTATAAGGAAAGGGACAGCACAGCACAATTATTTAGGTGCCCCTGGCGGTTCACATCTGAGGGACACGTGGCAAACATGCAACACATTGGAAGTTGTTCCATGTTCCCACGCACGCCTGGATTGTCAGGTGGTCGTTCCGGCTTCTCCGGTTTTCAGGCAATAAGGATGCAGCATTAAAAACAGAATAAATGTTTGTCAGATTGTCATCTGCTGACAAGGACTCATAGAAGACAATTGACATGTTTCAATAGAATGCATATTATTTGGACAAATAGAGTTAAGGTAGAAGCATAGAACAGGTTAGGGTCCGATCACATTCACTTAGATCAAAAGATTCAAGAGTGAAGACTAGCTATAAGTCAATGCTGTAGAGGACAGAACACAAATATATCTATGATAACACCCCTTAAGATCCTATTCTGCACATCAAACACGCTTATTCTGCTAACACTATCGAATTGCCCCGTAGCTACAAACTACACCGCAACACAACCGAACTAAACCGCGCCTGCATAAAAAAAACACTATCCCACCTTATCTTATTATCCGCCAAATCCTCCTTCCCTCCCATGACCTCCATGCCCCCCACGAACCCCCGCTTCAGCTCTCCCACTCCCCATCGCCGCCGAATCGCCTCCTACCCTCGCACCACCGCCCCACCTCCTACCCCCGCACCGCTGCCCTGCCTCCTTCCCCACCGTTGCCGCGCCGCCTCCTACCCTCACGCCGCCACCTTGCCTCCTACCCCTGATACGTCTCCGTCGTATCTATAATTTTTGATTGTTCCATGCCAATATTATTCAACTTTCATATACTTTTGGCAACTTCTTATACTATTTTTTGGCACTAACATATTGATCCAGTGCCCAGTGCCAGTTCCTGTTTGTTGCATGTTTTTTGTTTCACAGAAACCCAATATCAAATGGAGTCCAAACGGGATAAAAACAGACGGGAAGTAAAATCAACGCGAAACGGTGTCTGGGGTGGCCACGAGACAGGGGGCACGCCCTCCCCCCTGGGCACGGCCTGGGCTCTCGTGGGTCACCTGTAAGGCGGTTGACGCTCTTCTTTTGGCGCAAGAAAGCTAATTTTATGAGAAAGATCTGCGCGAAAGATTCACCCCAATCGGAGTTACGGATCTCCGGATATTTAAGAGACGGTGAAGGGGTAGAATCTGGGAACGCAGAAACAGAGAGATAGATCCAATCTCGGAGGGGCTCTCACCCCTCCCACGCCATGGGAGCCAAGGACCATAGGGGAAACCCTTCTCCCATCTAGTGAGAAGGTCAAGGAAGAAGAAGAAGAAGAAGGGGGGCTCTCTCCCCCTTGCTTCGGGTGGCGCCAGAACACCGCCGGGGGCCATCACCATCACCGCGATCTTCACCAACACCTATGCCATCTTCACCAACATCTCCATCACCTTCCCCCTTCTATCTACAGAGGTCCACTCTCCCGCAACTTGCTGTACCCTCTACTTGAACATGGTGCTTTATGCTTCATATTATTATCCAATGATGTGTTGCCATCCTATGATGTCAGTGACTGAAACACAAACCCGAGTAAGGGGATTGTTGTGTATGGGATAAAGGGGACTTGATGCTTTAATGCTATGGTTGGGTTTTACCTTAATGAATCTTTAGTAGTTGCGGATGCTTGCTAGAGTTCCAATCATAAGTGCATATGATCCAAGTAGAGAAAGTGTGTTAGCTTATGCCTCTCCCTCAAATAGAATTGCAATAGTGATTATCGGTCTAGTAACATAGTCAATTGCTTAGGGACAATATCACAACTCCTACCACCAATTTTCCACACTCGCTATATTCACTTTATTGCTTCTTTATCTAAACAGGCCCTACTTTTTATTTATGTGTTCTTTATTATCTTGCAAACCTATCCTACAACACCTACAAAGTACTTCTAGTTTCATACTTGTTCTAGGTAAAGCGAACGTCAAGCGTGCTTAGAGTCGTATCAGTGGCAGATAGGACTTGAGAGGATATTTGTTCTACCTTTAGCTCCTCGTTGGGTTCGACACTCTTACTTATAGAAAGAGGCTACAACTATCACGTATACTTGCGGGTTATCAAGACCTTTTTCTGGCGCCGTTGCCGGGGAGTCATAGCGTGGGGTTAATATTCTCGTGTGTGCTTGTTTGCTTTATCACTAAGTAATTTTTATTTGTTTTCTTAGTTGCTTTCTATCTTTAGCTATGGGTAGGAAACGCAAAATACCAAAAAAATTAGTTGTACCTACTGCACCAATGGTTGAAGAACCACTCAAAATCTATCACACTCCTGAAGCTTTTTACTTGGATCATCTTCGATCCCTTTGTGCTCGTGCTGAAACCCCCACTAGTTTAGTTGAGGGCAAATCTTTAGATGAGCATGCTTATTTTGTGCGACACCGTATATCTGAAAAAGCGAAACTATTATGGGATCAAATTCAAAGTTTGCAATGCTATGCTTGGAATTTATGTGAAATATATGATGTTACTTGTTGTTCTGAAAACCCTAAGAAACACCTTCCCTACCAATGTGAGTTTATTGCTAATGGAATCGTATCTTCATATGCTAAGAGTGTTTATAATTACTATGTTGTTCAACAAATTGAAGAATTTGTTGCTTTTAAGGGTGCTTTTGAAATTGCTTCTTTGATTGAAAATTATGATGCTACTCTTTACAAATCTGAAAGTTTTGCCATACTTGAATATTGTTATGATAATTATGCTTCTAATGCCTATGTTAAACCATATATTGAGAAATTCTCTGTTGTCCAAGAAGAGAATAATATTCTGCAGGAAGCTATGGAATAAGAAATTGATGAAACTGTGAGCTCATTGGATGAAAAAGATGATGAGGAGAGCGAAGAACAAAAGGAGGAAGAGCGGATTAGCTACCCGTGCCCACCTTCTAATGAGAGTAACCCTCCAACTCATACATTATTTAATTCCCCTTCGTGCTTACCAAAGGATGATTGCTATGATCCCTTGAATTTGTTTGCAATATCTCTTTTTGATGATGCTTGCAATGCTTGTGGCCAAGATGCCAATATGAATTATGCTTATGGAGATGAACTTGTTATAGTTCCTTATGTTAAACATGAAATTGTTGCTATTGCACCCACGCATGATAATCCTATTATCTTTTTGAATTCTCCAAACTACACTATATCAGAGAAGTTTGTGCTTACTAAGGATTATATTGATGGGTTGTGTTTTACTACTTTACATGATGATTTTAATAGATATAATATGCATGTGCTTTCTGCTCCTACTTGCAATTATTATGAGAGAGGAACTACATCTCCGCCTCTTTATGTTTCCAACACGATGAAATTGCAAGAAACTGCTTATACTATGCATTGGCCTTTACTTGGTGTGCATGAATTGTTCTTTTATGACATGCCGATGCATAGGAAGAGAGTTAGACTTCGTTGTTGCATGATATATGTTAATTTGTGCTCACTACTAAATTACAAATCATTGTTAATTAAAATTGGCTTTGATATACCTTGGGATCCGGGTGGATTCATTACTTGAGCACTAAATGCCTAGCTTAATGGCTTTAAAGAAAGCGCTGCCAGGGAGACAACCCGGAAGTTTTAGAGAGTCATTTATTTCTGTTGAGTGCTTTTATATAGTTTAAAAACAAAAAAATAAAGAGGGGAACCTGAAATTTTTTCAAAAAGGAAAGTGAAAGTGAGAAAGACAAGCATTGTTGAAGTGGGAGCTAGCCTTGAACTTTGTTCATGCTCACGGAAACTTTGTGAATCTTGATTACAGAAACTTTTCAACAAAAGTAATTATCCCCTTGTATAATTCCATTGTATTATAAAAATAATGTGCCAAGGTTTGTCTTTAGGATGTTTACAATGCTTGTTGGTTTGTACGGTGGTGGACAGAAACTTTGGCTGTAGTGCGTGATTTTACATTTTTAACTGGAACATCAAATGGTTCTGATTACTTTTGCAGTTTCTTGCTGTACAACTTGTTTATTTTTCCTAATTTTTGTAGAATTTGTGGGTTACCATAAGTATGGTGGATGTTCAGATTGCTACAGACTGTTCTGTTTTTGACAGATTCTGTTTTTGATGCATAGTTTGCTTGTTTTGATGAATCTATCAATTTATATCAGTGGATTAATCCATGAAAAAGTTATATTACAGTAGAAAAAATGCAAAAACAAGATATGAATTGGTTTGCAACAGTACTTAGAGTGGTGATTTGCTTTATTATACTAACGGATCTTACCGAGTTTTCTGTTGAAGTTTTGTGTGGATGTAGTGTCTAATCGAGGATGTCTTGATATGAGGAAAAGGAAGAGAGGCAAGAGCTCAAGCTTGGGGATGCCCGAGGCACCCCAAGTAAATATTCAAGGAGACTCAAGCGTCTAAGCTTGGGGATGCTCCAGAAGGCATCCCCTCTTTCTTCAACAAGTATCGGTATGTTTTCGAATTCGTTTCGTTCATGCATTATGTGCAAGTCTTGGAGCGTCTTTTGCATTTAGTTTCACTTTTATTTTATGCACCATGCTGGTATGAGATAGTCCTTGGTTGGTTTATAGAATGCTCATTGCACTTCACTTCAATCTTTTGAGTATGGCTTTATAGAATGCTTCATGTGCTTCGCTTATATCATTTGAAGTTTGGATTGCCTGTTTCCCTTTACATAGAAAACCGCAATTTGTAGAATGCTCTTTTACTTCACTTATAATTGTTAGAGCGTGGGCATATGTTTTGTAGAAAGAATTAAACTCTCTTGCTTCACTTATATCTATTTAGAGAGATGAAAGGAATTGCTCATTCACATGGTTAGTCATAAAATCCTACACAAACTTATAGATCGCTCAATATGACATGTTTGAAACTCAAACCCAAGTAAGGGGATTGTTGCGTATGGGATAAAGGGGACTTGATGCTTTAATGCTATGGTTGGGTTTTACCTTAATGAATCTTTAGTAGTTGCGGATGCTTTCTAGAGTTCCAATCATAAGTGCATATGATCCAAGTAGAGAAAGTATGTTAGCTTATGCCTCTCCCTCAAATAGAATTGCAATAGTGATTATTGGTCTAGTAACATAGTCAATTGCTTACGGACAATTTCTCAACTCCTACCACCACTTTTCCACACTAGCTATATTTACTTTATTGCTTCTTTATCTAAACAGACCCTACTTTTTATTTACGTGTTCTTTATTATCTTGCAAACCTATCCTACAACACCTACAAAGTACTTCTAATTTCATACTTGTTCTAGGTAAAGCGAACGTCAAGCGTGCGTAGAGTCGTATCAGTGGTAGATAGGACTTGAGAGGATATTTGTTCTACCTTTAGCTCCTCGTTGGGTTCGACACTCTTACTTATTGAAAGAGGCTACAACTATCATGTATACTTGCGGATTATCAAGAACCCCCGCGCCTCCGCCGCGCCGCCTCCTACCCTTGCGCCGCCGCCCCGCCTCAAGTCACCTGCCTCCTCTCCTTGGCCCTCCTCGAAGTTGGTAGGCCCAGTTCGCGGTGCTGGCTGCCCTCCCCTTCCTCCTACAACATCGGCGACATCCAAGGGCGCGGACACCAACGCCACCGGCCCCCGGCGCGGCTTCAACCGCTCGCTCCAGCCGCCACCACCCCCCGGCGCGGCCTCAACCGCCGGATCCAGCTGCCATCGGCCCCTGGCGTGGCCTCAAACTCTGCTTCCTCCTCCCACGCTAGCAAGCCGTAGGGGGGGTGAATAGGCGATTTTTAGCAAAGTCTTCAAAACGTGGAAGTTTCAAAGACAAACAATAGAAATAACCTAATTGATATGCAGCGGAAGATAAACTACACCATGCAAGCCATAGTCAAGTATGCACTTGTGTTAACGTACAAAGACTAATAGCAGCTAGGTAGTAAGGATCACGATGGAAGATAGTATGAAGCCAATCAACAATAGTAGTCAAGCAATGAAGTCAAACAGATAAGACAGATAAGCAATGACTTCACGAAGACAAACTCAAAGTAAAGGAGGGAAGGAATAGAACAAGTCACTTGTTGAAGACATAGGATTTGTTGGACCAGTTCCAGTTGCTGTGACAACTGTACGTCTGGTTAGGGAGGCTGAGATTCAACTCAGAAGACCGCGTCTTCACCTTATTCCCCTTGAGCTAAGGACACACAGTCCTCGTCCAATCACTCTGGTAATTCTTCAAGGTAGACTTCCGAACCTTCACAGACTTTGTTCACAATGACTCTTGGATGCTCAGAACGTGACGCCTAACCGGCTGGAGGATACACAGTCCTCAAGTGTAATAAGTCTTCAGGTCACACAGACAGAAAGACTTCAGTGATGCCTAACACTCTTTGGCTCTGGTGTTTGGGCTTTGTCCTCGCAAGGATTTCTCTCTCAAAGGCTTCGAGGTGGGTTTCTCTCAAAACGACAAAAGCCGTAAACTAACTCTGAGCAGCCACCAATTTATGGTGTAGGGGGTGGGCTATTTATAGCCACAAGGCAACCCGACCTGATATGTCCGAAATGACCCTGGGTCACTAAGGAACTGACACGTGTTCCAACGGTCAGATTTCAAACACACACGGCAACTTTACTTGGGCTACAAGCAAAGCTGACTCATCCAGCTCTGGATAAGATTTGCTCTCATTGTCTTTGCTCGAAGACATAGGATTTGGGTTGAGCATCACTTCAATCACTCTGACTTAGTTCACTTGGACCCCACTTAACTGTATGGTGGTTCCTATGACTCAACAAAGAAGAAAAGGAAACAACAAAACAACTCAGTCTTCGCGCTCCATAGTCTTCACTCAATGTCTTCTCATGTCATAGACTTCAGTGTGAATATCTTCACACACCACCATGGTCTTCAATGTCTTCATACATTTTTAGGGGTCTTCTCCAGTAGGTAAACGGAATCAATGAGGGACACTACCTGCGTTATCCTGCAATTCTCACAAACGCATTAGTTCCTCAACCAACTTTGTCGTCAATACTCCAAAACCAACTAGCGGTGGCACTAGTTGCACTTACAATCTCCCCCTTTTCGGTGATTGATGACAAACTGGTTGAAGTTTTCAATGGGAAAGAAGTATGTGAAATTGTAAAGGATAGCGTATTGTCTTCATAAGTGGCAAGGGCTCCCCCTGAAGATGTGCATATAAATAATTTGCTTTTGGAATGCAAATGCACATGTCAGGTTGTACTTGTGGAGATCCTCTTCAACTTATGAAGATAATTCATCATGCATGAAATGATATAGCTAAGAGAATGACATGCATAATGAAAAATGGACGTCTGCAGAATGATCTAAGTGCGGAAGCTATCATCGCACGTGGAAACGCAAATAGGTAGCAGACGACCATCAAGTTTAAGTGTTACAACTCAAAGAACGAAGTGTATCAAAAGCAAGAGTTGTAAGCACTAGGCAAACATATAAAGCAACCGCCCTTATGAACCCGCTTGAAGACAATCAAACTCATACGCTTCTCCCCCTTTTGTTAGTAATAACCAAAAAGGTTTGAAGACATAGAGCATCTACTCGTCCTCATGAGGAGTAGTTGAAGCAGCAGGGTTGTCGTTGTCGTTTGGCGGTGCAGACGAACTTGGTGCAGTGTCGATGCGTGCAGAAGTAGGGGGCGGTGAAGTTGCATCGTCTTCATCATCGATCACATTGGCATTTACAGTTGCCGCGGAGGAAGAATAGTCAGAGTCTTCAAGAGATGGAGTTCTTCGTAGGATAGCATTCCGTGGAGGAGTGGAGTCAAACTTGAATCTTTCAGTGAAGCCATCGTCTTGAAGATCAGCTTCAGCACTGAGCAGGGTCAAACTCTTCCATGATCGCCGACAAGTTTCATGAGCGACAAATGCATTCTTGGTGGCAAGGTTTCGAATGCGATTTACATCCACCAAGAGGCTTTGCATCTGACGCTTGAGCCAAAAATGATGCTTATCTTGCTTCTGATGCAGGGCCACAAGAAGTTCTCGGTCATTGAGGACCCGAGAGCGCTTCCGAGGCCTTTGAGCAATCGTGCTCGTTGTAGCTTCAGTTGGCGCATGATGAGGTAGAGGAATGTTTCCAGCCATCGGATAGACACGCGTGACAGCTTGGGCTCCTTCCATAGGCTGAGTGAAGCTTTGATGTTCAGCATTTTGAAGACAAAGAGGCTTCTTGGCAGGTTCAGGGTATATGGCTTCAACTGACATATCAACCTCTGGTAGGAAGATCACATGATTGCGAGTAGAGGGTCGATAGTTGACAGTAGAATGTTGCTTAATGAGGCGCATGACCCATGGAGCATAGAATTTCAGTCCGAAGAGGTCAGATCCAGATGCAGTCAGTTGCCTGATGAAGAAATCTTGCGCATTGAAGTTGATGCCATTGAGGATGTAAAAGACCAATGTCTTCATGGCTCCTTCAAGTTTTGCAGCTGATGAATGTCCTTTGATCGGCCATAGAGTCCGCCTGATGATATGATATATGGTGCGCGGCAGATACTCAAGGTCATCAACAAAGAACTCCTTTGGATATTCAGCATCACGTGGCAAAGGCTTCATCATGCTCAACATCTGGCTCATATTGGGTTCAGGCTTATGGAAGATGCTCTCTAGTGCATTGCGGTGGTTTTGACAACCAGGTTCATATAGCTCTCCGGGAGTGGATAGGCATGTAAGCTCAATGATGTCAAGAGCTTTGGCTTCATGATGAACATTTCCTGTCATCCACTCGAGAACCCATGTCTTCGTATCTCTGTTATAACCGTGAATGTGGAGCGTAGCATAGAATTGAAGCAATAGCTCTTCATTCCAATGTTCTTTGTCTGTCACAAAGCTGAGCAGACCAGCATCACGAAAGCAGTCAAGTGCTTCTTCTAAGCATAGCAGTCCAGCAATGGCTTCAGTGTCGAGGCGCATATGAGGGAAAATGCGCCCTTGATCATACAGAACACGGGAGTAATAGCTTCGCTGCTGATGACTCCAGAAACGATCTGATGAGATTCTTGGCTTTGTGTAGGGGTTCTTTGAGCTGTCAAAGAATGTGGTGTGGCTCTTGAAGCCATTTGCATTGAAAGACCCGACAGATGTGGCAGTACCTGGAAACCTTGGCAGTCTTGGCTTTGGCTTCTGGACCTGAGGCCTATGCTCAACGTGATAGTCAAATTGAGGACCAGAGATAGTAGGCGGAGGGACCAGAACGGGCCATCTTACTGTGATTAGCTCGCCATGGTTGTATGCTTGCTCAATTGTATAGGGCCTTGGTGGCGGAACAGGAGCAATGGCAGCAACAGTGGCTTCGGTCTGCACAACAGAAGCTTCAGGAGCATTTTCAGCATTGACTTCTGGTACAGTGCTTGGGACAGGCTCCACATTAGCTTCAGCCATGACTATGTCATAGGCGTCATTGGTGTTGGTGGTGGCAGCCTCAAGGTTTTCAACCTCCACTTGCTGAGCTGGAGGTTCAGGCACAGACGCGTTCACATCATGAACAGCTTCTTCAGGAATGGGGGGGTAGAGACACGATTGTCTTGATGTTCGTCATCGGCTGATGCAGCCCAATTGTCTTCAGCAGCTGGTGCTTCAGACACGGAGACATTCACAGCAGGAGTGGCTTCTGAAAACACTTGACGTGCAACAGGTTGATGGTGCACTTCTCCTTCTGGAACGCTCAGAAGAGGGGCTTGAGGCCTTGGTCCTTTGCGAAGCCTTTGTAGTATAGGCGACGCCTTTGGAGATGGAGTGGGCAGGTCCTCATCCTCTTCAACTTGCACGGATGGTGTGGCTTGTTGTTGTTGGGGAGTACTGGGGGAGTCTTGTTGTTGCGGGCGATCAGCCCATGAAGCATCCTGAGCAATTGGCGTCAGAGGAATACCAATGCTGATGATTTCGCTGTTCGTACGAACAGGCGATGATACCACATGGTATTCAATTTGAGGAAGAACTTCATCATCTTCAACATTGTCATGATGACCAATGTCTTCAACAGTGATGGGATCAACTGTTGGAATCTCTTCAGCTTCAGGAGCCTCTGTGGAAGCAGGCTCATGAACAGTCATGCGAAGTTCTTGGGTTGCAGATATAGGACGAACCACTGAGATGGGTTCAACAACAAGGGGCTCTGTGGGAGCAGCCCGATTCTTCTTGGTCTTGCGCTTCTTCTTGGAGGGAGCAGCATCAGAGGCTTCGGAGGTTTTCCTTTTTCTGGCTTCAGCCTCTGCAGCCCTCGTCTTCTTCTGTTCTGAAGCGGTTGACGTGACCTTTGGCTTCGAGCTAGTCATGCTGCTTGGGAAGACAATACGAGGTTCATATGGCCTTGAAGGTGCAGATTGGACGGTCGATTTCTTCTTCTTTGCAGCCATCCTGGGTGTAACACCCCGGATGTAACTTTCCATCTTTGTAACTCCAACTCTTGCCATTTTCGGCCATGTGATATGATATTCCCTCTGTGGTTGGGTTTTGTCTTTTGTTTTGCATTTTATTCATGTCATGCATGTCATCACGTGCATCTCATTTGCATACGTGTTCGTCTCATGCATCCGAGCATTTTCCCCGTTGTCCGTTTCGCAATCCGACACTCCCACATGCACCAGTGCACCCCTCTTGTCTCCTTTTCGTGTGCGGGTGTTGAACGTTCTCGGAATGGACCGAGCCTTGCCAAGTGGCCCTGGTATAGCACCGGTAGACCACCTGTCAAGTTTCGGGTCATTTGGAGCTCGTTTGGTACTCCAACGGTTATCCGCATATCCGCAAAGGCCTCTTTTAAGTTGCAGCCCAACACCCCTCCAAAACAGCCCAATAACCCATCTAACTCCCATCCATGCTCTCGGCCGTTCGATCACGATCGTGTGGGCGAAAACCGCACCTCATTTGGACACTCCTAGCTCCCTCTACCTATATATATGCCTCCCCCTCCGAAATTCACGGGCAAACCCTAGCAAAACCCCTCTCCACGCCGCCGGACACGTCCGGATCGGACCGGACGCGTCCGCTCCGCCGCGCCCGAGCCAGTTAGGGACTGCCACGTGGCCCTCCGCCGCGCCCCACGCCGCCGGCCCGCCGCGCCCCGGCGGGGCCCGCCCAGCCCGCGCGCCCGCGCGTCCCGCGCCCGACCGGGTCGCCGGACTCCTCCGCCGCCGCCGTCGTCCTCCGCGCCGCCGCCATCCCGCGTCGCCAGCCCGCCGCCGGCCACCTCCCGCGTCCCCCGCCGCCGTCGTGTGGCCGGTCGCCGCCCGGCCCCGCGCGCTCGGCGCCGCCAGCCCGCAACGCGCCCGAGGCGCCCGAGCTCCCTCCGCCGCGCCGCCGCCGTCCTCCGGCGAGGATCCGGCCGGACTCCTCCGCTCGGCCTCGTCCTCCTCCCCTCCGGCTTCCCCAACTCCGGCCGCCGTCGCCGCCTGCTCTGGCGTCGTCCTCGATATCTGAGCCGCGGTCGGACCCAGATCCGATCTGCTAGAGTTGACCCTCATTCTTCCCCCCCCCCCCCCCCCGTTTTTTTCACCATGTCATTTTCTGCCAGAAAATTGTTGCATCTTCATCGCATCACATCTTCGCATCCGTAGCTCCGTTTCGTGCGTGTAATATGTAAAATTGTTCGCCTCGAAGAGTACATCATTTCATTCCATTTCATCATTTTCTTTTGAGCTCATCTTGATGCCCGAAATGCTGTTGGAAGAGGGCTTCATATTGTTAGTTTCAGATTCTTATCAGCACGAGCTCTTTTGTCATTTTTGCCATGATTGATGTGTGCATCCTATGGACTTGGTCC
The DNA here is from genome assembly GCF_018294505.1 of Triticum aestivum. Taxonomy (NCBI): domain Eukaryota; kingdom Viridiplantae; phylum Streptophyta; class Magnoliopsida; order Poales; family Poaceae; genus Triticum; species Triticum aestivum. The sequence goes on along the minus strand of NC_057804.1, from coordinate 291,602,612 downwards.
CTAAATGTGTTTTGAACTACGCTATGTCTTCTTTACAGAGGTGCTTACCATGTATTTTTGTGATAAATGTGGTGACTAGCACAAGCATGCAAACTAGGCTTCGTGATAATGCTGATTTTAGTTCCTGTTCTGCTGTAATTTTGATGCCATGTAAACATGTTGCTACAGAGAGATACATGCATAATTTGAGATACTTCAGTAAGGGTGTTTTGAAAACATGGTTTTTCTCTATCCATCCATGGTCCTGGTTGCAATTATGGAGTAGTCTAGCATGTCATTTTTGTGCTCTACTTTTGCTTCAAAATGTTTCCTGGCAGGTTGTTTACATGTTATTCAATTTGGCCAAGGTTGTTGTAGTTGATCCGGATATGCTATGATGTTGTTTCTTGCCATGTATAGCTTCTATGACATGTCTTATTGATGGATGTATGCTTAGTTTATCATGAAATGCTCTGTAGTGAGTGCATCGAGCTCACGAAGGTGCCTTCGTAATTATTTCAATGCCATGCTTTGTTTGCTGAATCTGTTAACGAAACTTGCTATGTTTACGTGGGTGCCATCATATTTTCTGGTCCTTTTTGGCTTATGGTCAGTAAGGGACTTTTGATCTATGCTTTGAGTAGATTCATTCCATGCCTTGCTTTGCTATTATAAGTTCCTGTAGCATGTTGATAACCTGCTCCGAACATTGCTTCGTGCTGCTGTTTATGCCATGTCCAGCCTGATAATTTTTTGCACTTTCTCCATGCTTGTTTGAACCTGTTATGATGTGAATTAGCCGTAGCTCAGTGTTCCTCTTTTTTAAAGCATCTCCTGTATATGATCTCCATATGCTTTGTTTTTATGTTGGGGTGTTGTAGCATAGTTTCTTGTTGCATGCAAAGTAGCATCATGCTGTTAATCGCAGCTTTGTGTCATTCTTGTCTTGCTTGTCATTTGCAAACCGTGCATCCGAATCCGGTGATCTTTATATCGATTTCAACCGAAATCATCTCATCTTTCCAGTGGCATACTTGGTTTGCCAAGTTGATGCCTTGTTCACCATCTTTCCTTCTGAAGCACGCATATGCATTGCATATCACATCTCACATATCATGACATTATTGCATCATGTTGTTTGTGCATTGCACCATGATTTATTGTGGTTCCTTGCTTATGTTATTGCTTTGGGTAGAGCCGGGAGACGAGTACGTGCACGAGGAACCTATTGAGAACGCTTACGAGGATCAAGCCTTCGACAACTCTGAGAACCTTGCAGGCAAGATGACCGTACCTTCGACATCACTTCTATCTTTGCTTGCTAGTACTCGCTCTATCACTATGTAAGCTCTACCTGCCTTTGTTTACCATGCCTCCCTATTTCCATGTTAAACCTCTAACCATCCTGTCCTAGCAAACCCTTTGTCTGGCTATGTCACCGCTTTTGCTCAGCCCCTCTTATAGCACTGTTAGTTGCAGGTGAAGATGAAGTGTGTTCCTGGTCGGAACATGGATGTTCTGGGATATCACAATATCTCCTGTTTAAATTAATGCACCTTATATACTTGGTAAAGGGTGGAAGGCTCAGCCTTATGCCTGGTGACTTGCTCCACTCTTGCCGCCTTAGTTTCCGTCATACCGGTGTTATGTTCCTTGATTTTGCGTTCCTTACACGGTTGGGTGATTTATGGGACCCCCTTAACAGTTCGCTTTGAATAAAACTCCTCCAGCAAGGCCCAAACTTGGTTTTACCATTTGCCACCTAAGCCCTTTTCCCTTGGGTTTTCGTGAGCCCAAGGGTCATCTTTATTTTAACCCCCCCCCCCCCGGGCCAGTGCTCCTTCGATTGTTGGTCCGAACTGGGTAGACTGCGGGGCCACCTCGGGGAAACTGGAGGGCTGGTTTTACTCGTAGGATGTCTCATCCGATGTACCCTGAGAACGAGATATGTGCAGCTCCTATCGGGATTTGTCGGTGCATCGGGCGGCTTTGCTGGTCTTGTTTTACCATTGTCGAAATGTTTTGCGAACCGGGATTCCGAGGCTGATCGGGTCTTCCTGGGAGAAGGTCTATTCCTTCGTTGACCGTGAGAGCTTGTGATGGGCTAAGTTGGGACACCCATGCAGGGTATATAATCTTTCGAAAGCCGTGCCCGCGGTTATGAGGCAGATGGGAATTTGTTAATGTCCGGTTGTAGATAACTTGACACTTGACTTCATTAAAATGCATCAACCACGTGTGTAGCCGTGATGGTCTCTTCTCGGCGGAGTCCGGGAAGTGAACACGATTTGAGTTATGCTTGACGTAAGTAGTTTCAGGATCACTTCTTGATCACTTCTAGCTTCTCGACCGACGCGTTGCTTCTCTTCTCGCTCTCACTTGCGTATGTTAGCCACCATATATGCTTAGTGCTTGCCGCAGCTCCACCATATTACACCTTTTCCTACCTATGAGCTTAAATAGTCTTGATCTCGCGGGTGTGAGATTGCTGAGTCCTCGTGACTCACAGATTCTACCAAAATAGATGCAGGTGCCGATGATACCAGCGCAGATGGCGCAACTGAGCTGAAGTGGGAATTTGATGAGGCCCTTGGTCGTTACTATGTATCGTTTCCAGATGATCAGTAGAGGAGCCCAGTCGGGACGATCGGGGATCTAGCATTTGGGGTTGTCTTATTTTCTTTTGAACTTGACTGTAGTCGGTCTATGAGTGTACTTTGAATGATGTATGAACTTAAATTATGTATTGTGTGAAGTGGCGATTGTAAGCCAACTCTCTTTATCCCATTCTTGTTCATTACATGGGATTGTGTGAAGATGACCCTTCTTGCGACAAAACCACCATGCGGTTATGCCTCTAAGTCGTGCTTCGACACGTGGGAGATATAGCCGCATCGTGGGTGTTACACTAGGGTCGATGCCAGGACGACCAAGAGCCTTGCGCTTTTCAGCCTCATTGTAGGCAAGCACACACTTGTCAGCCAGATTTTTCATGCGCTCTCTGGAGCCTCGATCTTCTTCACGCTTCTTGTGAAAGGCTTCTTTGAGCTCGTGCAGCATGATCTTGAAGTTCTTGACATCTTGCACATTGAGTGTGGCCACATGCTTCTTGAACTGAGCCTTTTCATAGTCAATCTTGTGCTTCAGTTCGACGATGCGCTGAGCAATAGCTAGCTCGAAAGCAATGGCGCCGTTGAAGGCGACGCTGAGGCCAATTGGAAGTTGCAGATCATCAAAGCTGAGATTTGGTGTGTCAAACCACTCATCAATGAAGTTATGGATGATTGCCACGTCAAAGAGAGGCAAGTTGTTAAAGATCTCTGCTTCTTCCTTGCTCTTAATCAGTTGCTCAAGAGCATCATCTGCAAGATCGTCATCGCTGGACAGATCAATGTGCTCTTCATGCAGAATAGCAGCAGGAGTCAAAGCCTGATCAGTACTCTTGACAATTTTCTTTTTCTTCTCCGTCTTCTTGGAGATGCGTGATAGATCTTCAGACTGCACACTGGCTTCAGGAGGTGCAGTGGCCAGTGGCTTCACACGAGAAGCTTTTGGAGGTGCAGCTGATGATGAAGCCTTAATCTTCTTTGGCTTCTGCGGCCTTGGAGGAGGAGCTGGGGCTTCATCAGAATCAGCATCATTGTCAGAATGATCCACTTTGGCACCTTGCACCAAGATGTAAGAGATGAGGCCATCAAGGTTTGCAAAGGGGTCGATTCTATTTTCTTCAGCTTCACGTGTGCCATCATCACGGGGAGCAGAGGGACCAGGATTGAAGTCTAATCCCCATGACTTCTTGTTTTCCTTTGCCGAAGCCTTAGCATACTGGAAGTTGTGCTTGAAGAGATTGTCGTCACGACACCAGAGCAATGATGATGGGTCGGCATCTTCAGGCTATGGTCCATGGACCATGCAAGGATAGAATTCTTGCGCAATGGCTTCAGCTTTGTTCTTGGGGGGAAGGCCTCGATAGAGAATATCACCCAAGGACTCTTGATAGCATTCTTCTCAGCGTACTCCAGGGTCACGAACATGTACTTGAACCATTGTTCAGCCCAATAGCGTCGAATCCATTGGATTCGTGTCTTGCGCTGATTATAATCTTCTTCGGGATCTATTTTGTAGATTTCTGCAAGATCATTAGGCCGATCCTTTGAAGTTCCCCCACAATGCTGTCTGCCACCCTTCCTTACTGATTTCTTTGCAGCCATGAACTTCAGACTGAAAGGTTTCAATATGTTCAAAGGCTTCAAAGGCTTTCGCTTGCTGGTCAGACAGGAACTGGCTTCGGGAGATTCAATGTGTTGCTGTAAGAATTTTGCAAACGAATGCACACTATGAGAACCTAGGGATTCTCCCACGGACATGTACCTGTGACGCATTAGAGATGCGAGGGAAGGGGAAGAGGTCATATGCATTCTCAGAAGATTTTGAAGATAAATCAGTTTGAAGACATTGACCTCATGTTGCGAAGACATTCACTTATATGTTGAGAGTCGGTTCCAGATTTGTACGAATCCGTGAATAAGTACAAGTGAGGAATCTAACTAGATGTGAAGCTTAAGTGAATATACTAGGCAGTATGAGATGCAGACAGAATAGATCTAACTTTGTATAGACAGAAACCAATTTTGGTAAATTGGATTAATCATTGAGGATCAAAAAGCTGGTAAAAATAGAGTTATATTTACCACACAAAGAACTGCTAGATGGGATGAATAGGAGACCGAGCAGTTCAATCCACCGTGCCCTAACTTGGCGACGGAGGACACCTACGGCGGCGGCGGAGAGGACAATGCCCGCGGCCGGCGTGAGGACGGCGTCGGAGAAGTCGCGGCAACTAAGTGCTTCGTCGCCGGCGTCGTCGAGAGCTAGCGGTGGCGCTAGGGTTTTGACGAGGTGGAGAGGTGGAAGAAGGTTTTCTTGACCGCAGGGGGCACGTATTTATAAGTACGTGTGCAACACAGCGCAATTACGCAGGTGCCCCTGTCTGTTCACATCCGTGGGACACGTGGCAAGCATGCAACATACTCAGAGTTGTCCCACATTCCCACGCCCGCCAAGTTTGTCGGATGGTTGTTCAAGCTTCTCCGGATTTCAACAATAAATATGAATCATTTAAAAGGACTTGATGTTTGTCTCTGTGTCTTCTGCTGACAAGGATGCAGAGAAGACATTCGACAGTTTCAATAGAATGCATATGATTTGGACAGATAGAGTTTGAGATAGAAAGCATAGAAAGATTAGGGTCCGATCACATTCACTTAGTTCAAAAGATTCAATAATGAAGACATAGCTATAAGTGAATGCTGTAGAGGACAGAAAACTAGTATATATATATATATATATATATATATATATATATATATATATATATATATATATATATATGGGAAAGCAATCAACTCAACATAGTGAAGTAAATCATGAAGATAAGTTGAAAGTTGAAGACAAATCAAATGCAAAGATATTCAACAATAACGCCATGAGTGAAACACTTCAAACCAAGAAATTTGGTGGTAGCGTTACCCACCGTATAGGAAGTATTAGACCCAGACACGACGCACAATTATCGTGGCGCTCCAAAGTCAAATTCCACGTTAACGTATTCACACTCAGAATGTAAGTCTTCATTGATTGAAGATATACTTTACTTCGTGTGTTGCACATCTAAGTCATCAACATGCATAAGTGTTAGGATGTGTGCCTGATCACAGGACATTTGAGGATTCCAAGATATTTAGCTCACACCGTAACTTGCAAAACCTTTTCTCATCCAAGGGCTTTGTGAAGATATCTGCCAGTTGCTCTTCAGTGTTGACGTGAATGATGTCAATATCTTTCTTCATAACATGATCTCGGAGAAAATGATGACGAATTTCAATGTGCTTTGTCTTCGAGTGCGGAACTGGATTCTTGGCAATCTTGATGGCGCTTTTGTTGTCGCAGAAGAGAGGGACTTGCTTCAGATTGATGCCATAGTCCTTGAGAGTTTGCTTCATCCACAGAAGCTGAGCACAACAAGATCCAGCAGCAATGTATTCAGATTCAGCAGTTGAGAGTGATACACAGTTTTGCTTCTTTGAAGACCAACAGACAAGTGATCGTCCTAGAAAGTGACATGTTCCAGATGTAGACTTGCAATCCACCTTGTCACCAGCATAATCAGCATCCGAGAATCCAACCAGATCAAATCTTGAGCCCTTTGGATACCATATTCCGAGTGTTGGGGTGTAAGCCAAATATCTAAGAATTTGCTTCACAGCTAAGTGATGCGATTCCTTTGGTGCCGCTTGGAATCGAGCACACATGCAAACACTAAGCATAATATCTGGCCTAGATGCACATAGGTAAAGTAAAGAACCAATCATGGAGCGGTATACCTTTTGAACAAACTCTTTACCATTGTCGTCGGGACCAAGATGATGTTTGGCTGGCATTGGCGCCGTGTAACCTTTGCAATCTTGCATGCCGAACTTCTTCAGACATTCTTTGAGATATTTTTCTTGAGATATGAAGATGCCATTTCTTTGCTAACGAATTTGAAGACCAAGGAAGAACTTCAGCTCACCCATCATGGACATCTGATATTGCTCTTGCATCATATATCCAAACTCATCACTATACTTCTGGTTGGTGCACCCAAAGATTATGTCATCCACATATATTTGGCATACAAACAGTTCACCATCATATGTCTTTGTGAAGAGTGTGGGATCGAGGGATCCTGGTTTGAAGCCTTTTCTCTTCAGGAAGTCTTTGATTGTTTCATACCAAGCGCGAGGAGCTTGTTTGAGGCCATACAGTGCTTTGTTTAGTTTGTACACCATATCAGGATGTTTTGGATCTTCAAAGCCAGGAGGTTGAGCAACATACACTTCTTCTTCAATCTTTCCATTGAGGAAAGCACTTTTCACATCCATTTGATATAGCAAGATGTTGTGGTGATTAGCATAGGCTAGCAGTATGCGAATAGCTTCAAGCCTGGCCACAGGAGCAAATGTTTCATCGAAGTCAATTCCTTCAACTTGAGTATATCCTTGTGCCACAAGACATGCTTTGTTTCTGACGACTTGACCATTCTCATCTTGCTTGTTTCGATATATCCATTTAGTGCCAATAATGTTATGCTTGCGAGGGTCAGGGCACTTGAAAAGTTCCCAAACATTATTCAGCTCGAACTGTTGAAGTTCTTCTTGCATGGCTTGAATCCATTCAGGTTCCATAAAGGTTCAGCAACTTTCTTGGGTTCAAATATTGATACAAATGAAAAATGCCCACAGAAATTTGCTAACTGTGTTGCTCTTGAGCGAGTAAGCGGACCAGGTGCATTGATGCTATCAATTATCTTCTCAATTTGTACTTCATTTGCAACACGAGGATGAACTGGACGAAGCCCTTGCTCATGCTGATCATTGTCACCATTTGGAGGATTGTCTTCGGTCTGAGCATTGTCTTCAGGTTGGTTTGGTGCAGAATGATAAGTTCCTCTTCAGGTTGTGCTTCAGAGGGCATGATTTCACCAGTTCCCATCAGCTTGATAGATTCACTAGAAGGATCTTCATCTAATGTGCTTGGCAGGAGCTCTCATTGTGAACCATTGGTTTCATCAAATCGCATGTCCACAGTTTCAACGATTTTTTAGTGGAAGAGGTTGAAGACTCTGTAAGAGTGTGAATACTTTCCATAACCGAGCATGAAGCCTTCGTATGCTTTAGGCTCAAATTTTGACTTGTGATGGGGATCCTTGATCCAGCATCTAGCACCAAAAACTCTGAAGTAGCTGACATTTGGCTTCTTGCCAGTAAGGAGCTCATAGGATGTTTTGCCCAGAAGCTTGTGGATGTAAACACAGTTGATGATGTGACATGCAGTATCAATAGCTTTAGGCCAGAACTTTCTTGGTGTCTTGTACTCATCGAGCATTGTTCGAGCCATCTCAATGAGGGTTCTGTTCTTCCGCTCTACAATGCCATTTTGCTGAGGTGTGTATGGAGCAGAGAATTCATGAGTGATTCCCATTGTATCCAGATAAAGATCAAGCCCGGTGTTCTTGAATTCAGTGCCGTTATCACTTCTGATATGCTTGATCTTGACGCCATAATTGTTCATTGCTCGATTGGCGAATCATCTGAAGACATCTTGTACTTCAGTCTTGTAGAGAATTATGTGCACCCATGTATATCTTGAGTAGTCATCAACAATGACGAAGCCATAGAGACACGCCGTTGTTGTGAGGGTAGAGTAGTGAGTAGGGCCAAATAAGTCCATGTGCAACAGCTCGAAGGGTTGAGATGTCGTCATGATTGTCTTCGAGGGGTGCTTGGCCCTAGTCATCTTCCAGCTTCGCAGGCACCACACAAATGATCTTTCTTGAACTTGACACCTTCGATGCCTATGACATGCTTCTTCTTGACGAGAGTGTGTAAGTTCCTCATGCCAGCATGTCCCAGCCTCCGATGCCAGAGCCAGCATTCTGAAGCTTTTGCAAGAAGACATACGGCAAGCTGTGGACCTGCTGAGAAATCTACCATGTATAGATCACCTTTCCTATACCCTTCAAAGACTAGAGACTTGTCAGATTCCATTAGTACAAGGCAACGATATTTTCCGAATATCACAATCATGTTTAAGTCACAAAGCATTGAGACAGACATTAAGTTGAATCCAAGGGATTCAACAAGCGTCACTTTATCCATGTGTTGATCCTTTGAGATTGCAACTCTACCTAGACCCAATACCTTGCCTTTACCAGTGTCAGCAAATGTGATTTGACTCTTGTCGGATGGACGTAAGGTTGAGTCCATGAGAAGACTTCGATCACCAGTCATATGATTAGTGCATCCGCTGTCCATAATCCATTCTGAAGCACGAGGTGTCATACCCTACAGTGCAGTTAGGAGGATAGGCTTCACAAGGTATGTTCTGAAGCATAAGCATTTGATGCACACTTGGATTATCACAGCTTAGATGAAAGTTAGCACATAGTATGACAGGTAAGCGATTCATATGTGGAATACATAGTATGATCATTTTATCATGCGTCCCTTATAGTGTTTTAGGTCCCCAGCAATAACATCGGACGCCTTTGATTGCTGGCTGGAGACCATGTTCTGCAAAAGAGAGTTAGTTCTTCTTCACCACCCACATCTTTAGGGGTGGCTTAGAAGCAATGAGTCTAAGTGCACCATCTGAGAATTTCGGCTTTGGAGCCCTAGCAAATAGCCTTGCCGGAGATGAATGATACTCATATGAATAAGCAGAAAAGTTCTTAGTCCTATGAACATAGCGGTTTGAAGACACGCGCTCATATTCATAAGTTTGAGTACGATTTCCCTGCAAAACATTGGCGTTAGGGTGACTCAGGTGAGTCCTGTTTCCGTATGAAGCCGTTGGACCATGTGACGCCTTTGGTCTGGGGTTTGTCTTCTTCCCTGGTGGTGTCATGACAACATTCACAGGAAGATTCTCAAGACAGCTTTTGGGAACCCAGATCTTCTTCATTGGCGGTCCATTCCTGCAGTTAGTACCAATATACCTAGCAAACACTTCACCATTCGGATTTTTGAACAGTTTATAGTTTGCATCAAAGGATTCATCAATGATAATAGGATTAGCACAGGTAAATCCAGATAAAGTGGATGGATCCACTGAAGGTTCCTTTGCAGCAACCCATGTGGTTTTGGGATACTGCTCAGGCTTCCAGTAGGAACCATCAGCATTCATTTTCCTCTCGAAACCAACACCCTCTTTCCTAGGGTTTCGGTTCAGAATCTGCTTTTTGAGGACATCACAAAGTGTCTGATGCCCTTTCAGACTTTTATACATCCCTGTTTCAAGCAATGTCTTCAACCTAGCATTTTCATTAGCAATAGTAGTGGTATCCTCAGCAGAGGGGTTAGTTACCACATCAGTAGTTGAAGGCAGAGCAACAGTAGCAGCAGTGGAACATTCAGCAACAAAGGTAGCGTTATCACGCTCAATGCATTTTAGACATGGTGGTTGAAATCCTTCCTGAGCAACGCTGATTTGTTGAGCAAGTAATGAATCATGCTTCTTAAGAAGATCTTCATAATCCACTCTTATCTTTTCAAGATCTTGCTCTCTTTGAAGACATTCAGAAGAAAGTTTCTCATGATCAGACAAGAGAGCATTATGTTGATCTTGAAGGGTGTCAAACTTGGAATGAAGTCTCTGAAGACTCTCAGCCAAAGCTTTTGACTGATCCATTTCTTCACCCAACATATCATCGCTCTTACTAAGCATGTTTTGAATCTTTTCCAAAGCTCTTTGTTGTTTAGTGGCAAGGGAAGCAAGTTTGACATAGATGGGGCCAAATTCATCACCTGATTCATCATCACTGGTTTCAGAGAGGTAGCATTCAGTTACCTTAGCACCCCCTGCCATGAGGCATGGTGAAGATGAAGACGATTCAGGTGGAAAGGTCATCTCTTTAAGAGACTCCTTGTAGTCATCAAGCCAAGGATCATGACGATTAAGATGACTTTCATAGACCTCAGAAAGCCGGTCCCAGATTAGCTTCGCGTGATTGAGGTGCATGACGTTCCTGAACTGATTTCGGGACAGGCAGGAGCAGATGACATCCTTTGCTGTGAGGTTCAGTAGAGTGTACTTGTGAATGTCATCAGCCTCGCCATCTTGCATAGATCGGTAAGACCAATCTCAGTGACGGTCCACAGTTCGCTGTCCATAGCCATGAGTCGCTTCTTCATCATGGCTTTCCACCGAGGATATTCATGACCGTCAAAGGTGGGGCAAGATACATTCCTCAATCCTGCAGTCGACATAGCTAAACTCCAGGTGGTTAAACCGAATCACACAGAACAAGGGAGTACCTTGCTCTGATACCAATTGAAAGTGCTAGTTATCGACTAGAGGGGGGTGAATAGGCGATTTTTATCAAAGTCTTCAAAACATGGAAGTTTCGAAGACAAACAATAGAAATGACCTAATTGATATGCAGCGGAAGATAAACTACAACAAGCAAGCCATAGTCAAGTATGCAATAGTGTTAACGTACGAAGACTAATAGCAGCTAGGTAGTAAGGATCAGGATGGAAGATAGTATGAAGCCAATCAACAATAGTAGTCAAGCAATGAAGTCAAACAGATAAGACAGATAAGCAATGACTTCACGAAGACAAACTCAAAGTAAAGGAGGGAAGGGATAGAACCAGTCACTTGTTGAAGACACAGGATTTGTTGGACCAGTTCCAGTTGCTGTGACAACTGTACGTCTGGTTAGGGAGGCTGAGATTCAACTCAGAAGACCGCGTCTTCACCTTATTCCCCTTGAGCTAAGGACACACAGTCCTCGCCCAATCACTCTGGTAAGTCTTCAAGGTAGACTTCCGAACCTTCACAGACTTCGTTCACCGGCAATCCACAATGACTCTTGGATGCTCAGAACGCGACGCCTAACCGGCTGGAGGATACACAGTCCTCAAGTGTAATAAGTCTTCAGGTCACACAGACAGAAAGACTTCAGTGATGCCTAACACTCTTTGGCTCTGGGTGTTTGGGCTTTGTCCTCGCAAGGATTTCTCTCTCAAAGGCTTCGAGGTGGGTTGCTCTCAAAACGACAAAAGCCGTAAACTAACTCTGAGCAGCCACCAATTTATGGTGTAGGGGGTGGGCTATTTATAGCCACAAGGCAACCCGACCTGATATGTCCGAAATGACCCTGGGTCACTAAGGAACTGACACATGTTCCAACGGTCAGATTTCAAACACACACGGCGACTTTACTTGGGCTACAAGCAAAGCTGACTCATCCAGCTCTGGATAAGATTTTCTCTCATTGTCTTCGCTCGAAGACATAGGATTTGGGTTGAGCATCACTTCAGTCACTCTGACTTAGTTCACTTGGACCCCACTTAACAGTACGGTGGTTCCTATGACTCAACAAAGAAGAAAAGGAAACAATGAAACAACTCAGTCTTCGCACTCCATAGTCTTCACTCAATGTCTTATCATGTCATAGACTTCAGTGTGAATATCTTCACAGACCACCATTGTCTTCAATGTCTTCATACATTTTTAGGGGTCTTCTCCGGTAGGTAAACCGAATCAATGAGGGACACTACCTGCGTTATCCTGCAATTCTCACAAACGCATTAGTCCCTCAACCAACTTTGTCGTCAATACTCCAAAACCAACTAGGGGTGGCACTAGATGCACTTACAGCTGGCTGCCCTCCCCTTCCTCCTACAACATCGGCGACATCCAAGGGCGCGGCCACCAACGCCACCGGCCCCCGGCGTGGCTTCAACCGCTCGCTCCAGCCGCCACCACCCCCCGGCGCGGCCTCAACCGCCGGATCCAGCTGCCATCGGCCCCTGTCGTGGCCTCAAACTCTGCTTCCTCCTCCCACGCTAGCACCAGTCCGGCCCTCCTCCTCTGCTCCAACACGCACAAGGTTCCCCCGTCCTTTGCAAATTAGTTGCCCGCCGCCAGCCCTCCAGATCCACTCCTCTAGTTTCACTGCTGGCCACCGGAGCACAGCAGGATATATGGCGTGCAATGCTCATGGATCTGGCGTGTGTGGAGGAGCTCCACCTCGCTCCAGCTTGACCTCCTCCGGCACGCCATGCCTCCAACTAGAGAGAGCAGTTCGCTCAGGATTTCAAGTGGTTCGGTTGCCAGGTAGGTGTAGTGTGAAGATCCATCGCATCGATTTTTTTGGACTGCTACCTTCCAGCAAGGCCGCTGCCCCTGAGCACATGCGTCCTTTGTCGCCATGAGTTCAAGGACGAGCAGCAGCTCGCTGGGCTTGGAGCTCACAATTTTTGTGTGTATTTTTCAGTATTTTTGTTATTGATTTTGGTCATGCAGTCCACCACGTGAGTGTAAGCAGCACACGTGTCGTCATAGTGCAGTCCCTAGGCTTGGAGCTCACATTTCTTTGTGTATTTTTATTTTTTTTTGCTGTTGATTTTGGTCATGCAGCCCACTGTGTGAGTGTAAGCAGCACAACCATCGGCACCGTGAAGTCTAGTGTGTGGGTGGAAGCAGCCATGTGCATGATGCGAGCGTTTTCACGCAGTGCGGACGTGCCGTGACGATGCCCTGGAATAGTAGCCGCACATGCGCAGTTCTGGAGAGCTTCTTTTGCTCTTTTTTCTGTAGATTTCTGACAACACTTGTTGCTCTGTATAGTACCCAAGTTTGTTGCTCCATTGTTTATTTGAAGTTCATTTGAACTTCCATTTTGTTGTTTATGAAACGCAGAGAGAAAAAGGGTACTTCCTAGTGCATTCGAAGTTCATTTTGTAGTAAGAAAATGGATGGTAATTTTGCACAAGCAAGTCTTTGCCTAGTGCAGTTCAGTTGGTTACTCCGTCGTTGATTCTGCTATATACAGGATGGATGTGTAGCTATGTAAAAATAACGGATGGATATGTATGTTTTGAAGCTCACTTTGTTCTCTCACGAAGTTCGCCATAAAACTCCTTTTCGGTTCACTTGGTGATCCGAAACAAAAACACCTCGGAAAGCAGCTCACTTCTCATTTCATGTGGTTCACCTGCTCAGTCCATGCGGTCCACTCGCCTGGTCAACGCGCGTAAAAAATTAATACGTATGAAAAAAGACAACATGAACTCATGAGGTTCACTTTGGGTAGTGTTACGGTTCACTTTCGGAAGTGTTCTGGTCCACTCTCGTTCACGAAAAAATTTGAACAAAAAAACAACAAAAACTCATGTGAGAAAAATTTACGTTTGACAAAAAAATCATGAAGTTCACTTGACCGTCTGATGAAGTGCATTTTTCTGTCGGATGAAGTTCATTCGTTCAATTTGGGTGTCGCGAAAAACAGTGTCCGCATTTCGCTAATATAAAAACTGGTCTTAAACGGTAAGCAACTAGAGAGAGTGTTCTACGTGAAAAAGTTGCATCCCGTCGATATCTTCCCATCGGTGTGTCATTTGAATCATTTCGACAAACGGTCTATAAAAATTTCGCGAAAAATGACTGGTGCCACTCGTCGTCTGCCGCACCATTTTCAAAATTAAGTTAAAACCGTAAGGAATCTCAAAACCATTTCTACATATTAAAGTTGCGCCTTGTCCATAGCTTTCCAACGACATATTACACGCCTCGTTTCAACAAACGGTTCAAAAACAAGAGCGAAAACAGTACCGAAAATTGCAAAAATTTTGAAAAAACGTAATTCCGCGATTTAGTAAATTTGAAACTGCTCTTAAACCGTAAGTAATTATAGAAAATAATAGATATAAAAAAGATGCGCCTCGATGATATCTTTCCAACGGCGTATCATTTGCTTTATTCCGATGAGCGTTTTAGAAAAAATTGCGAAAATACGCTCGCTGCCACTCGTCGTCCGCCGTGCCATTTTTGAAACTGCTCTTAAACCACGAGGAATCTCGAAAAGTGTTCAACATACAGAAGTTGCGCCTAATCCATAGCTTTCCAACGGTATATTATACGCTTTGTTCCGATAAACAGTTAAAAAACTAGAGCAAAAACAGTACCGGAAAAACACTACATGCAGTTTTTTTCGATGCGAAGTTCACTAGTTTGTATTGCAATGCTCGTCGTCAAAATGATGCAGTGCGCTTCAGTTGAGCATGCAGTTCCAAAGTGTTATTAGAATAATTATTCTGCTAACATTAGCAGAATAGACCGGCTGTATATATATGTTTGTGTATATAAACCAAATCAACATTGTGAAGATAAATCATGAAGACAAATCAATGTTGAAGACAATCCAAATGTGAAGACTTTGCAAATGTAACGCCAAGAGAAACACTTCAATAAGAATTTGGTGGTGGCGTTACCCACCGTATAGGAAGTATTAGACCCAGACACAGCGCACAATTATCGTGGCGCTCCGAAGTCAAATTCCACATTAATGTATTCACACTCAGAGGGTAAGTTTTATTAATTGAAGATATACGTTACTTCGAGTGATGCACATCTAAGTCGTCAACATGCATAAGCATTAGTATGTGTGTCCATTCACAGGACATTCGAGAATTCTAAGATATTTAGCTCACACCGCAACTTGCAAAACCTTTTCTCATCCAAGGGCTTAGTGAAGATATCTGCCAATTGCTCTTCAGTGTTGACATGAATGATATCAATGTCTTCCTTGTTGACATGATCTCTGAGAAAGTGATGACGGATCTGAATGTCCTTTGTCATCGAATGTTGAACAGGATTCTTGGAAAGCTTGATGGCGCTTTCATTGTCACAGAAGAGTGGCACATTCTTCGTGTTGATGCCATAATCCTTGAGAGTTTGCTTCATCCATAGAAGTTGAGCACAACATGATCCAGCAGCAATGTATTCAGATTCAGCAGTGGAGAGTGATACACAGTTCTGCTTCTTTGAAGACCAACAGATAAGTGATCGACCGAGAAAATGACATGTTCCTGAGGTGGACTTGCGATCAACCTTGTCACCAGCATAATCAGCATTAGAATACCCAATTAGATCAAATTTTGAGCCCTTTGGATACCATAATCCTATCGTTGGGGTGTAAGCCAAATATCCAAGAATTCGCTTCACCGCTAGGTGATGCGACTCCTTTGGTGCCGCTTGGAATCGGGCACACATGCAAACCCTAAGCATTATATCTGGCCTAGATGCACATAAGTAAAGTAAGGAACCAATCACGGAGCGGTATACCTTTTGATCGAACTCTTTACCATTGTCGTCAGGACCCAGATGACTTTTGGTTGGCATTGGCATCGTGTATCCTTTGTAGTCTTGCATTACAAACTTCTTCAGGCAGTCTTTGAGGTATTTCTCTTGTGATATGAAGATGTCATTTCTTTGCTGTTGGATTTGAAGACCAAGGAAGAACTTCAGCTCACCCATCATAGACATCTGATATTGCTCTTGCATCATGTGTCCAAACTCATCGCTGTATCTCTTGTCGGTGCAGCTGAAGATAATGTCATCCACATAGATTTGGCACACAAATAGTTCACTATCGTATGACTTCGTGAAGAGTGTTGGATCTAGAGAACCAGGTTTGAAGCCTTTGCTCTTCAAGAAGTCTTTGAGCGTGTCATACCAAGCGCGAGGAGCTTGTTTGAGGCCATACAATGCCTTGTTGAGCTTGTATACCATATCAGGATGTTTTGGATCTTCAAAGCCAGTTGGTTGTGCAACATACACTTCTTCTTCAATCTTGCCATTGAGAAAGGCACTCTTCACATCCATTTGGTACAGAAGGATATCATGATGGTTGGCATATGCAAGCAGTATGCGAATGGCTTCAAGTCTTACCACAGGAGCAAATGTTTCATCGAAGTCAACCATTCTATTTGAGTGTAGCCTTGAGCAACCAGACGAGCCTTGTTCCTAACAACTTGACCATGCGCATCTTGTTTGTTGCGATAGATACATTTGGTGCCATTGATATTATGCTTGCGAGGATCAGGACGCTTGACTAGTTCTCATACATTGTTCAGCTCGAACTGATGAAGCTCTTCTTGCATGGCTTGAATCCATTCAGGTTCCATGAAGGTTTCATCAAATTTCTTGGGTTCAGATATAGAGACAAATGCAAAGTGCCCACAAAAATTTGCTAGTTGTGTTGCTCTTGAACGAGTGAGTGTACCAGGTGTGTTGATACTGTCAATGATCTTCTCAATCTGTACTTCATTTGCAACACGGGGATGTACTGGACGAAGATTTTACCCTTGCAGATCATTGTCTTCAGCTTCAGCATTGACTTTAGGCTGAGCACTGTCGTCAGGTTGACTTTGTGCAATGATGAGTTCATCTTCAGCCTGAGGTTCGGACGGTATGATCTCTCCAGTACCCATGAGCTTGATAGATTCACTAGGAGGAACTTCATCTAGCACATTTGGCAGGTGCTCTCTTTGCGAGCCGTTAGTCTCATCGAACCGCACATCCACAGTTTCAACCACTTTATAGTGAAAGAGGTAGAAGGCTCTGTAGGAGTGCGAGTCCTTCCCGTATCCAAGCATAAAACCTTCATGTGCTTTCGGTGCAAATTTTGAAGTGTGATATGGATCCTTGATCCAGCACCTAGCACCAAATACTCTAAAGTAACTGACATTTGGCTTCTTACCAGTTAGTAGCTCATATGATGTCTTCTTCAGAAGCTTGTGAAGATAAACTCGGTTGATGATGTGGCATGCAGTGTCAATGGCTTCAGGCCAGAACTTTCTTGGTGTCTTGTAATCATCTAGCATCGTCCGAGCCATCTCAATGAGGGTTCTTTTCTTGCGCTCCACGATGCCATTCTGCTGAGGTGTGAATGGAGCAGAAAACTCGTGAGTGATGCCAAGGGTATCAAGGTAAGTGTCGAGGCCTGTTTTCTTGAATTCTATGCCGTTGTCACTTCTGATGTGCTTGATCTTGACACCGTAATTTGTCATGGCACGACTGGCGAAGCGTCTGAAGACATCCTGCACGTCAGTGTTATAGAGAATTATATGCACCCAGGTATATCTTGAGTAATCATCAACAATAACGAAACAATAGAGACAAGTAGTGGTAGTAAGAGTAGAGTACTGAGTAGGGCCAAATAAGTCCATGTGAAGCAGCTCGAAGGGTTGAGATGTCGTCATGATTGTCTTCGAGGGATGCTTGTCCCTAGTCATCTTCCCAGCTTCACAGACACCACATAGATGGTCTTTCTTGAACTTGAAGCCTTTGATGCCCACGACATGCTTCTTCTTCGCGAGAGTGTGAAAATTCCTCATGATCGCATGTCCTAGCCTCCGATGCCAAAGTCAGCACTCTGAAGCTTTTGCTAGAAGACATACGGCTAGCTGTGGTCCTGCTGAGAAATCTACCATATACAGATCATCTTTTCGATACCCTTCAAGGACTAGAGATTTGTCAGATTCCATAAGGACAAGGCAACGATATTTTTCAAATATCAAAATCATATTCAAATCACATAGCATTGATACAGACATTAAGTTGAAACCAAGGGATTCAACAAGCATCACTTTATCCATATGCTGATCCTTTGAGATTGCAACTCTACCAAGACCCAATACCTTACTTTTACCAGTGTCAGCAAATGTGATATGACTCTTATCAGACGGCCGAAGAGTTGAATCCATCAGAAGACTTCGATCACCAGTCATGTAGTTGGTGCAGCCACTATCCATAATCCATTCTAAAGCTTGAGGTGTCCTAGCCTAGAGTACAGTTTGGGGGATAGGCTTCACCAAGAGAGTTGTGAAGCATAAACATTTGACGAACGAGTGGAACATAGAAGTTCAGACCTTAGTTAGGATAGATAGAATGAGTGTCAAGGAATCCCGGGACGAAATACATAGTGAGTTCATTTGGGCATTTTATCTTGCGCCCAACAAGATTTTTAAGATCCCCAGCATAAGCATCAGATGCCTTTGATTTTCGGCTGGAGACCTTTCCCTGCAAAAGAGAGTTAAGTTTTCTTAACCACCCACATTTTCAGGGGTAGCTTAGAAGTAATGAGTCTAAGTGTGGCATCTGAGAACTTCAGCTTTGAAGCCCTAGCAAATAGCCTTGCAGGAGGAGAATAATACTCATAGGAATAAGCAAAAAAGTTCTTAGACTTATGAACATAATGGTTTGATGAAACACGCTCATATTCAAAGGTCTGAGTATGATTTCCCTGCAAAACATTGGCGTTAGGGTGACTCGGGTGAGTCTTCTGTCTGTATGAAGCCTTTGGACCATACAAAGCCTTTGGTATGGGGTTTGTCTTCTTCCTAGGTGGTGTCGTAATAACATTCACGGGAAGACTTTCGAGACACCTTTTGGGTACCCAGATCTTCTTAAGAGGTGGTACATTCCTGCAGTTAGTACCAATATACCTGGCAAACACTTCACCATTCTGATTCCTGAACAGTTTATAGTTTGCATCAAAGGATTCATCAATGATAATTGGGTTAGCACTAGTGAAGCCTGATAAGGTAGATGGATCTACTGAAGGTCCCTTAGCAGCAGCCCATGTGGTTTTGGGGTACTACTCAAGCATCCAGTAAGAACCATCAACATTCATTTTCCTCTCGAACCCAACACTCTCTTTCCTAGGGTTTCGGTTCAGAATCTACTTTTTAAGGACATCACATAGTGTTTGATGCCCTTTGAGACTTTTGTACATTCCTGTATCAAGTAATGACTTCAACTTGGCATTCTCATCAGCAATAGTAGTGGTATCCTCAGATGAGGGGTTAGTTACCACATCAGCAGTTGAAGATATTGCAACAGTAGTAGCAGATGAACATTCAGCAACATAGACAGCAATATCACGCTCAATACATTTTACACATGGTGGTTCAAATCCTTCCTGAGCAGAGTTGATCTGTTGAGCGCGGAGTGACTCATTTTCCTTTTGAAGATCTTCATGAACCGATCTCAATTTCTGAAGTTCCTGCTTCCTTTGAAGATAATCATAGGAAAGCTTTTCATGAGAGATTGAGAGCGATTCACGACGACTTTCAAGTTCCTCATACTTAACATGAAGATTTTTAATGTCTTCAATTAAGGACTGAGATCGGGTCATTTCTGCGTCCAACAGGTCATCGCTTTTGTCTAATAGTTTTTGATTATGTTCCATGGCATTCTGTTGTTCAGGTGCAATTTTAGCAAGTGTTTTGTAGCTAGGTTTAGAATCAACAGAGGTTACCTTGACACTACGTGCCATGAGGCAGTAGTTTTGATCTGATGGCTTGGGTTCGAAGGACATCATTTTAAGAGATTCTTTGAACTCGCAGAACCATGGTGAGGGAGTTCCGGACTAGGGGGTGTCCGGATAGCTGAACTATCATCATCGGCCGGACTCCAAGACTATGAAGATACAAGATTGAAGACTTTGTCCCGTGTCCGGATGGGACTTTCCTTGGCGTGGAAGGCAAGCTTGGCGATACGGATATGTAGATCTCCTACCATTGTAACCGACTCTGTGTAACCCTAGCCCTCTATGGTGTCTATATAAACCGGATGGCTTTAGTCCATAGGACGAACAACAATCATACCATAGGCTAGCTTCTAGGGTTTAGCCTCCTTGATCTCGTGGTAGATCCACTCTTGTAACACACATCATCAATATTAATCAAGCAGGACGTAGGGTTTTACCTCCATCAAGAGGGCCCGAACCTGGGTAAAACATCGTGTCCCTTGTCTCCTGTTACCATCCGCCTAGACGCACAGTTCGGGACCCCCTACCCGAGATCCGCCGGTTTTGACACCGACATTGGTGCTTTCATTGAGAGTTCCTCTGTGTCGTCACCGATAGGCTCGATGGCTTCTTCGACCATCATCGACGACGCAGTCCAGGGTGAGACCTTTCTCCCCGGATAGATCTTCGTATTCGGCAGCTTCGCACTGCGGGCCAATTCGCTTCGCCAACTGGAGCAGATCGAAATCTACGCCCCTGGCCGTCAGGTCAGATTTGGAAGTTTGAACTTCACGGCCGACATCCGCGGGGACTTGATCCTCGATGGATTCGAGCCACAGCCGAGCGTGCCGCACTGTCACGGCGAGCATGATTTAGCTCTACAGTCGGACGGTACCCTGGAGGCCGCACTCGAACCCGCTCCGATCTTCAATACGGAGCCGGCTGCGTAGGTCGAGGACGGATGGCTAGACACCGCCTCGGGGGCTGCAACCTCTACGGAGACAGAGCCGAACACTGACCTTGTCCCTCATAAAGCTCGTGACTCCGAGGTGCCGGACTCCTCGCCGGACTCCGAACCTCCCGCGTCCCCTCCGATCGAATCTGACTGGGCGCCGATCATGGAGTTCACCGCAGCGGACATCTTTCAACACTCACCTTTTGGCGACATCTTGAGTTCACTAAAGTATCTCTCGTTATCAGGAGAGCCCTGGCCGGACTGCGGCCAGGACAGTTGGGACGCGGACGACGAAGAAATTCAAAGCCCACCCACCACCCACTTGGTAGCCGCTGTCGACGATCTAACCGACATGCTAGACTACTACTCCGAAGACATCGACGGTATGGACGACGATGCCGGAGACGACCAAGAACCAGCGCCTACCAGGCACGGGAAAGCCACCCCAACTCACGACGTATACATGATGGATACACCAAAAGGAAGCGATAATGAGGAAAAACGGGACGTGGCGAAAGACAACTCCCCCAACAAACAACCAAAACGGCGGCGCAAGCGCCGCCCGAAGACCGGCCTCGATAAAAACGGCACCCATACGGACCCGGCCCTAGAGCAGGGCGAAGCAGTGGACGACGCACATGTCACCAAGCAGCCAGCCGGACATGATGAACTGGACAAGCAACCCATCCATGACGAAGACGATCTCACATCACCAGAGCATACGAACCTTCATAAAAGGCTCGTCGCCACTGCAAGAAGTTTGAAGAAGCAAAGCGGAAGCTCAAAACAGCGGAGGACGCACTCAGAATGAGATGGAGCAAAGTACTCAACAGCGCAGATAAACATGGCGCTAGTCACCAGACAAAGAGCTACCCGAAGCGCAAGCTGTTGCCCGAATTTGACGAGGAGGCCTTAGAGCCCCCGCAGTCAAAAAAGAAAGAAGCCGCCTGGCCGGATAGACGACCAGATGACAGGCCAAGAGCAACAAGGGGCGCCGCACACAAGCCGGCACACGATCAGCATAAAGATCCTCGGAAAAAGGACGACCCAGTCAGATCTATCTATGGGCCAAAAAAGAAGACTCCAGGAAGCAACATAACCCGCCGAGCATTTGAAGACAACGGCACACCCAAATACAGGGGCGCCGCACACCCACTATGTTTCACCGACGAGGTACTGGATCATGGATTTCCAGCGGGATTCAAACCCGTAAACATAGAGGCATATGACGGAACAACAGACCCCGGAGTCTGGATTGAGGATTACATCCTACACATACATATGGCCAGAGGAGACGATCTCCATGCCATAAAATACCTACCCCTCAAGCTCAAAGGGCCAGCTCGGCATTGGCTTAAAAGCCTCCCAGAAAATACCATTGGAAGTTGGGAAGAGCTTGAGGATGCGTTTCGAGCAAATTTTCAGGGGACCTATGTCCGCCCTCCGGATGCAGACGATTTAAGTCACATAACTCAACAGCCCGGAGAGTCAGCACGCAAATTCTGGAACAGGTTCCTCACTAAAAAGAACCAAATAGTCGACTGTCCGGACGCTGAAGCCTTAGCAGCCTTTAAACACAACGTCCGAGACGAATGGCTTGCCAGACACCTCGGCCAGGAAAAACCAAGAACAATGGCCGCACTAACAAGCCTCATGACCCGCTTTTGCGCGGGGGAAGACAGCTGGCTGGCTAGATGCAGCACCAGCGACCCGAGTACATCCGAAGTCAGGGATGGAAATGGGAAATCACGACGCAGAAAAGATCAGCGCCGGAATAAGGAAAATGGCCCGAATAGTACGGCGGTCAACGCCGGATTCAAAAGCTCTCGGCCGAACAACAAAACACTGCCCCTCAAGGACAACAGTGACGAGCTATCCAACCTAAACAAGATTCTGGATAGACTATGTCAAATACATGGTACCTCCGGGAAGCCTGCAAACCATACCCACAGAGATTGTTGGGTCTTCAAACAGTCCGGCCGACTTAATGCCGAACACAAGGGGCTCGACACACCAAGCGAAAGTGACGAAACCCAAAAGCAGCACTCCGGAAAACAGAAGACTTTCCCACTAGAAGTCAAAACAGTGAACTCACTTCATGTGATAACACGAAAAGACAGCGCGGCACCTGCAATACCAGGACACCGCCCGCAGAATGGGGATAGACCCTACCAAAATTCGCCATAGCAGCACTTCCTTCAAAGGAGTGACGCCAGGCCTTTAAGCCAATTATACAGGCTCTGTACCACTAGAGGTTGTGTTCGGTTCATCCGACAACCTCCGTCGCGAAAAGCTCACTCTCCATCGCCCCATTCAAACAGTAGCCCTTAAGCACTACTGGGGCGCGCAGCTTTCGCCAGCCCTAATGCAATACCACATTACGCGTTTTTTACGCTTAAAAATGCCCGGTCAAC
This sequence comes from Triticum aestivum, assembly GCF_018294505.1. Classification (NCBI taxonomy): domain Eukaryota; kingdom Viridiplantae; phylum Streptophyta; class Magnoliopsida; order Poales; family Poaceae; genus Triticum; species Triticum aestivum. The sequence goes on along the minus strand of NC_057804.1, from coordinate 291,579,619 downwards.
GTGGCATAATTTCATTAAAAAGTAACTCCGAGTGTTCCTCGACCACGGAGAACGTGAGACTGCTTCGACAGCCACACACTAATCAGACCTTGCAGGTCAAAGCCCCTAAAAACAGGTCATTCAGACCTCGGACATGGTTAGGCGAGTCCGGCGTAACTAAACAAGGGGCTTCCCAGCCGCATACCCCTTTATAAGGGGCCGCGTGTATAAATGATGAGAGCCAATAAAGCTCAACTTTCTTCATTCTATTCTATTTTAATACAACTTCTGCACGATATTTCTTGGAAACTAAGTCCTTCTCTTTTACAGATGAAGCACGTGCTACACCCGTCCAGGATACAGCACAACGGAGACACAGGCGCAGACGTGCAGCAGGGACCCGTTGCAAGGATTCTTTTCAGATTAAGACCCTGCGTAAACCTTTCTTACTGTCTCTTGTTGATACACATCCCCCGGTTTCCCACCATAGCCGAGGAGGAGGCTGGCGTTTTGGCATCGGCCGCGTCAGAAGTTCCCGCCTGTACCTGGACACTAGGGGCTTAGGGCATTGTTCTGCCCGGTATCATAAAGACCGAACACCTCAGGGAGTGTTCGGCGTCTCGAGTTAGGCCTTATATGCATCAGCTCCGAATCATGTCTTTGGTCAAATGTTGGGTTTGCCCGGCTCCTGTGTTTTGCTGCCTTACGTTCCGCATCATCGGCTAACGCGGCACCAGGAGAACTACTGCGATTGTGCCCCGGTTCGGCCGGGCGAGCACCTCAGTAGAGAAAGCCGAAAACTGACTGTCATGATATAGCGAGAGACTGGTCAACCACTCGATCGACCATTGGAATGTTTAGAATTCCTCCGCTTTGACGAAGGACCGCTTCCCGGTCAGGCACATACGCGCCCCGAGTTCGGGAAGAGCGGTGCCACCAGGGGCTATATAGTAGCCCCACATTCGAGCTCCTATGGCTAAGTGAAAGTGATAAAGCATTATAGTCCGGTTGCCTAGTTTGCTACGCTATCACCTCCTTAAAAGGACCAAGACGTTGGATTAAGTGTGAAAAAGCGCTTTTCTTTTTGCAAACACCCCCGCACCATGTGCGTGGGGGCTGAAGCCAAAGACTGCCATCTTTCAGATTATACATACATATACGGCCGCACAGGAGATAGTTCAATACTTGAACACACAAGTATAAAAAGTTATTGCATTATAAACATGATCTCAGAAATCATACATGTCATTCAAACATAACATCTTTCGAGCACTGCGACTCTATTAAACGAGCGCCCTGCAGGACTTCCTCAAAATAGTGCTCGGTGGGGAATCGGCTTTTGTCCGAACCCCGGGATGCAACAGCGGTGGCATCCATCTCCGCCCAGTATGTCTTACCACGGGCGAGAGCCATCCGTGCACCTTCTATGCATGCCGACCGCTTCATCGCCCCAATACGCGGCACCGCCCCAAGGAATTGCTGCAACAAGCCAAAATAACTCTTCGGCTTGGGCCTTTTCGGCCACAGATGAGCGACCACATCCGTCATGGCAAGTCCGGACAATCTATTCAGCTCAGCCCACTCAACCAGCCGATCACTCAACGGAAGTGGACGCTCCGGACTATGGAATTGAGACCAGAAAAGCTCTTCCATTTCGTGATCCTTCTGGCTTCGAAAGTGCACGACTGCGTCCGCCGCACTCGCCGCCAAGTCCAGATAAGGATCCTCCGCACCGTACAATCGGCCCAGCTGAGCATACTTCGGATCCGTGAACTTCCTACGCAGCATAAAGGGCTTTCCAGCCACAATGTCTCCGACCTGACGCAGTTCCTCCTTCATAGCCCGCATCGCACTACGGGCATCCTTGGCTTCGGCGTCAGCCTTCTTCAGGTCCTCTTGCTCCGCTCGGCGTTCTCTTTCAAGAACCTCCAGGCGGTCGGTAGCAACTTTTAATTTCGTGGCCATTCCGGCCATCTCCTCCCTACTTCGGCAGTGAGCAGCCTTCTCGGCTTCTAGCTCTTCCGCTGCCTTCGAGGCAGCCGCCTCGCTTTTTCTGGCTTGCTCCTTGGCCCGAGCAAGTTCTGCTCGAAGGCCTTCCACAGCAGCAGCACTATCTGCATCAGGCATACAAATTGTAAGGAATGGGCGTCAGCTCCCTTACTAGGCGACCGCAGAGCAACCACATACCTTGTGACTCATCAAGTCGTTTATTGACCAGCGAGATGTCCGCATCCGCAACGTCGAGTTGCCTCTTCAGCTCGGCAAGTCCATCAGTCCGGCTGGCACCGAATGTTCCGCCACCTGCATAGGAAAGGCGACAATCTATAACTGAGATTATGATCCTCGGCACGCTGTCGCTTTCGACAGCATACCAAGTCTCAGGGGCTACTATCTATACAGGGCGCACTTCATGTGCAAAACTGTCAAAAGGTATGTCATTTTTTGCGTACCTCAAATCCCGTCAGCAAACTTCCGACGGCCTCACATAACTCGCTTTCGGCGAACGAGATCCTCTCAATCACCATACCCATTAATGTGCAGTGATCTTCTGAGATGGACGCCCTCTTAAGCAAATCCTGCAGCTCCACCGGCCGTACTCCAATGGGTGCCGAACTCTCTGGCCCCACCGGACTCGGGGAGACCCTCCGCGACGACACCTCAGGGTCGTCCGCCCCACACGATGGGGCGCCAGATGGAGGTGTTTCACTCTCCATCATCTCCGGACGAAGGTCTCCCGAAGATGAGCTGGGCTGAGATGGGCTGAGATCCGAACTACAAGGTGAAAACTTCGGTTACCCTTAGAAATTAAACAGGGATGCCCACTATTACAAAATTCCCCTTTTTTACTTACAGCTCGCTAGAGGGCTGATTCCTCCGAGGAGATAGTACGGCCGGGGCTCTTCCCGGCACAGGACCTTCCAGTACAGATTTCTTTCCCCGCTTTGAGGCCTTGGCCTCCGGGTCTTCGGAAGCGGTCCTCTTCTCCCCCTGGAAGGAGGGACTCTCGATTCCTCCCTTACTAAAAGCCTCCGTGGCTGGGGTGGTAGTTCCCCTGTGCCCTTCTTTGCCCTCCTCCGAATGTGCAACCTCTAACATTTTGATTAACACGGGATCCTGCATGGTCTCAGGGAGGGGGGCCGGACACCATATCAGTTTTGCTTGCACTATCCACTCCTGTCCAAGGAATAGCTGGTTAAAAGGCAAACTCACAGTAAATGAATGGACGATGTGTCCGGACACAGGGCTACTTACTTGAGTATCTGGGCGATTGCAGCTTAGGCCAGCATCCTCAGTCAATTCCGGACGCATCTCTTGCAATCCGAAGAACAGTTTGTACATCTCCGCGGGTGTCAAACCCATGAAGTGTTGAAGAGCTCGTGGCCCCTCCGGATTAAATTCCCACAGGCGGAGGGGGCGATGTTTGCAGGGCAGTAGGCGCCGGATCAACATAACCTGTACCACTACGGCCAGATTGATCTCCCTTTCTTGGAGGCCTCGAATCCGGTCCTGCAACAGGGGAACGTCCTTGGACGGCCCCCAGTCACGCCCCTTGTTGACCCATGACGTCAGCCGCTGTGGAGGGCCCGAGCGGAAGACGGGCGGCAGCCTCTGCCTGCTGCCCCTGGGAGCGGTGATATAGAACCACTCCTGTTGCCACAAGCCGAGCTCCTCCTGAAAAGAGCCCTCGGGCCATGGAGCATCGGCCCTCTTACTTATAACCGCCCCGCCGCACTCTGCCTGACGCCCCTCAATCATCTTCGGCTCCACGTTGAAGGTTTTGAGCCACAAGCCGAAGTGAGGGGTAGTGCGGAGGAAGGCTTCACAGACGACAATGAATGATGAGATGTGGAGGATGGACTCCGGAGCCAAGTCATGGAATTCCAGCCCATAGTAAAACATGAGCCCCCTCACGAAGGGATCCGTCGGGAAGCCTAAACCCCGACGGAGGTGAGACACGAACACGACGCTCTCGCCAAGCTCGGGAGTAGGAATAACTTGCCCTCGGGCAGGCAGCCTATGCGAAATCTCGTAGGTTAAGTACCTGGCGTCTCTTAGCTTTAGCACGTCCTCTTCCGTGACGGAGGAGGGCATCCACCGGCCTCGTAGGTCGGGGCCGGACATTGTCGAAGATCGAAGGTACCCGAATATGGAGCCCTGGGTGTTGGAACTCGGGGCGAGGGGCGGATTCGATAGAGGATTGAAGGAAAAGAACGGGCCTTGGTCTCATTATAAAGAGGAAGAATACCAAGAGCCATCCCCGTGACCGTTTGGAACCCGCCTTCGATGGAGGGGGCGTGGCAACGGGCGCGGTTGGGTTACCCACGTCCGTATTGATGGGAATCCCGGAATAAGGGGAACACGATCTCTGCTTCGACAAGACGTGCCAAGGAAACCGCCTCGCTAAACGCGCTGAGGTGGAACAATAAAAACAATTTGAGTAAAGGCTTGGTAGTGGTGTGACGTCACGCCACAAAATACGTCAGCAGATTGAACTTGTGTAATATTATTCTCTCTACGGTGGTACGTGGAATTTATTTTTGCAGAGCCGGACACTATCCTGGTGTTCACAATCTTCTATAAATTATTCGGAGGAAGAACCCGCCTTGCAATGCCGAAGACAACATGCGCGCCAGACTCGTCGTCATTGAAGCCTGGTTCAGGGGCTACTGAGGGAGTTCCGGACTAGGGGGTGTCCGGATAGCCGAACTATCATCATTGGCCGGACTCCAAGACTATGAAGATACAAGATTGAAGACTTCGTCCCGTGTCCGGATGGGACTTTCCTTGGCGTGGAAGGCAAGCTTGGCGATACGGATATGTAGATTTCCTACCATTGTAACCGACTCTGTGTAACCCTAGCCCTCTCCGGTGTCTATATAAACCGGATGGCTTTAGTCCATAGGACGAACAACAATCATACCATAGGCTAGCTTCTAGGGTTTAGCCTCCTTGATCTCGTGGTAGATCCACTCTTGTAACACACATCATCAATATTAATCAAGCAGGATGTAGGGTTTTACCTCCATCAAGAGAGCCCGAACCTGGGTAAAACATCGTGTCCCTTGTCTCCTGTTACCATCCGCCTAGACGCACAGTTCGGGACCCCCTACCCGAGATCCGCCGGTTTTGACACCGACACATGGGTCTTGATGGACCCTCATAGACATCAGAAATCCGGTCCCACATAAGCTTCGCATTACAAAGATGCTTGAAGCGCCTGAACTCGTCAATAGATAGACATGAGCATATAATATCCTTAGCCGTGATATCCAAACGAGTGTACTTTCAAATGTCGTCAGCATTCGCCATCTTGCATAAATCTGTGAGACCAATTTCTGTGGCAGTCCATAGTTCACTGTTCATGGCGAGGAGACGCTTCTTCATCATTACTTTCCACTTGGGATAATCTTGACCATCAAAGATAGGACACGCAGCGGAGACCTTGATTATCCCTGCAGTCGACATAGCTAAACTCCAGGTGGTTAAACCGAATCACACAGAACAAGGGAGCACCTCGCTCTGATACCAATTGAAAGTGCTAGTGTTCGACTAGAGGGGGGTGAATAGGCGATTTTTATGAAAGTCTTCAAAACATGGGTGTTTCGAAGACAAATGATAGAAATGACCCTATTGATATGCAGCGGAAGGCAGACTCACTAGACAAGCCATAGTCAAGTAAGCAATGAAGTGAAAGCACGAAGACTATAAGCAACTAGGTAGATTGGATCAGGATGGAAGATAGTATGAAGCCAAACAGACAACAATCTTCACACAGTGAAGTCAAACAGATAAGGTAGGTAGGCAAAGACATCACGAAGACAAATTGTAAGTAAGGAGAGAGAGGTAGGATAGAACCAGTTGCTCGGAGAGGACAAGGGATTTGTTGGACCAGTTCCAGTTGTTGTGACAACTGTACGTATGGTTAGGGAGGCTGAGATTCAACTCAGAAGACCACGTCTTCACCTTATTCTCCTTGAGCTAAGAACACTTAGTCCTCGCCCAATCACTCTGGTAAGTCTTCAAGGGAGACTTCCAAACATTCACAGACTTCGTTCACCGGCAATCCACAATGACTCTTGGATGCTAAGAACGCGACGCCTAACCGGCTGGAGGATTCACAGTCCTCAAGTGTAATAAGTCTTCAGATCATGCGGACAGAAAGACTTCAGTGATGCCTAACACTCTTTGGATCTAGGTGTTTTGGGCTTTGTCCTCGCAAGGATTCTCTCTCAAAGGGTTCGGAGGTGGGTTGCTCTCAAACGACAAAAGCCGTGCACTAACTCTGAGCGGCCACCAATTTGTGTTGTAGGGGTGGGCTATTTATAGCCAGGAGGCAACCCGGCCTGATTTGTCTGAAATGACCCTGGGTCACTAAGGAACTGACACGTGTCCAACGGTCAGATTTCAAACACACGTGGCAGCTTGACTTGGGCTACAAGTAAAGCTGACTCATCCAGCTTTGGATAAGATTTGCTCTCATTGTCTTCGCTCGAAGACATAGGATTTGGTTGAGCATCACATCAGTCACTCTGACTTTGTTCACTTGGACCCCACTTAATAGTACGATGGTTCCTATAACTCAACAAAGAAGAAAAGGAAACTACGAAACAACTATGTCTTTGCACTCCATAGTCTTCACGCGATGTCTTCTCCTGTCATAGTATTCAATGTGAATGTCTTCACAGACCACCATTGTCTTCACACATTTTTAGGGGTCATCTCTGGTAGGTAAACTGAATCAATATGGGACTACTACATGTGTTATCCTGCAATTCTCACAAACACATTAGTCCCTCAACCAAGTTTGTCGTCAATACTCCAAAACCAACTAGGGGTGGCACTAGATGCACTTACAGCTAGGTCGGCCCATTATGGTCTGCAAAATCTTGTGGGCCTTTAGCTGGGCCGATCGATTATGGTCCACAAAATCTTGTGGGCCTTTAGTTAGGTTGACCCATTTAATCTTTATGGGCCACTTTTGGGCCAATCCACGTGTCAACGTATCATATGTGCATCTCGCCCATTGGATGAGTGACACATGTGCCAACGCGGACCTGACACATGGTTCCGTCAGCCAATGAGAATTTTACATGTGGAAAGTCGGCATTGGTCGTGGCTGTTAGCGGGTTATCGAATCCAAAACCGGACCCGATAGCTTAACGGTGACCCGTTACGGTGGATGCCACGTGTCGTTCACCCTTGACGAAAGCACTTCCATGAAGCGGCATTTATCCTCATGGAAGTGGACACTTCTGTGATGATAACTTTGGTAATGTCATGGAACACTTCTACGACAGCATAGGTATGACTATCTTGATTCTATCATAAAATCATCATGGATGTACATGCATGACAGAAAACGTGACCTACTATGACAAACACGTATCATCACGGAAGTGTATTTTTTTGTAGTGATATAGGGATCGCACTAATAGAGTGGAAAAGAAGACCGCTCCATGAAAGGAAAAACGACCCATCCCAAAGCAAACCAGAGGCAATGGTTAGGTAAATGAAGGCCCAGAGTGCTATAAATATGGTAAAGAGTGACACATATCCAGCGGTCGCCCACTAAGAAAAATCGTTAACACAACTATCCATGATGGTGAAGACGGTGAGGAAGAATACGAATCTGAAGATGTAGAGGGACAAGAGGTTTGTTAAGAAGAAGGCGAGGAGGTGGTATGGATGATTCAGTGTCTCCTATGTTCCACACAACAACCCGATGACACACAACAGAAAAAAAATATTTGAGAGGAAATGTACGGTGAATGGAAAGGTATGCAAATTAGTGATTGATAGTTGCAGCTGCGAGAATCTTATCTCCCAGAAGTTGGTGAACCATTTAAAGCTTGAGACCCATGATCATCCAAATCCCTTCACTATTCAATGGACCAAGAAAGGAGTGAATATGAGGATCACCAAACAATGCAACCTGCCACTTCCTTTGGGCAAGCATTATCGCTCAAATGTGTTGTGTGACATGGTTAATATGGACGCCAGCCATGTTCTTCTTGGGAGACCTTGGAAATTTGGTATGGATACTACACACAAGGTCAAGGAAGATTCTTACTCTTTCATTTGGAACAAGAGAAATATCATTATTCTACCCAAAAAAATAAAGGTAATACCTCTAAGGAGGATGGGGAACTATGTTAACTATCTCCCATACCTCTCATGAGTTTATGGACGGCTTGAAGGAGGCAGATTTATGTGCAGTCATTTTTGTAAAAGGAGAAGAGCACCCGACTATTGAAATTCCAACAAAGGTACATGGTTTATTGGAATAATTTCATAACATACTTGGAGAGCCACATTCAACATCGAATTGACTTAATTTTGGGAGCAAGTCTTCCTAATCTACCACACTATCAAATGAGCCCAAAAGAGTGTGATATATTGAAGGAGAAAGTGGAGGAATTGTTGTGAAATGGGCACATTCGAGAAAGTATTAGCCCATGTGCTATACCAGCCCTGCTCACACCCAAGAAAGATGGGTCTTGGCACATGTGTACGGATAGTAGAGCCATTAACAAGATCACCGTAAGGTATAGATTCCCTATTCCCCGTCTGGATGATATGTTGGATCAGCTTAGTGGAGCAAGAGTGTTCACAAGGCTAGATTTAAGAAGTGGATATCATCAAATCCATCTCAGACCCGGGGATAAATGGAAAACCACCTTCAAGACAAAGGAAGGGTTGTTTGAATGGCTAGTCATGCCATTTGGACTCTCAAATGCACCAAGCAATTTTATGCACTTGATGAATCAATTCCTTCGACCCTTCTTATCCCACTTTGTTGTGTCTATTTCGATGACAGCAAGGATGAGGATGGACACTTTGATCACATTCGGAAGGTGCTAGAAGTACTAACGGAAAATGAGCTCTACATCAACTTGAAGAAATGTGTTTTCCTAGAAACACAACTTCTTTTCCTAGGATTCTTCATAACATGTGACGGTATTCATGTTGATGATTCTATAGACGATTTGTGAAGAATTTCAGCACTATCATGGCACCAATTACCAAGTGCCTAAAGAAAGGACAGATCCAATGGACAGAAGTGGATGAAGCTAGTTTCAAATCTCACAAGCTCATGTCTTGGTGCTACCAGATTTCAACAAGACTTTTGAGTTGGAGTGTGATGCAAGTGGAGTAAGCATTGGAGTTGTCCTAACTCAAGAAAGGAAGCCAATTGCTTTCTTTAGTGAGAAGTTAAGCGAAGCTATATAGAAATGGAGTACCTATCAGCAAGAATTGTATGCCTTTTTAGAGCTTTGAAAACTTAGGAAGTCTACTTGCTGCCTAAAGAGTTCATAGTTTACAGTGACCATCAATCCTTGAAGCATTTTAGAAATCAAAAGCATATTGATCGCATGCTAGCAAGATGGGCAACATATCTGGAGAGGTTTAACTATCTCATCGTGCACAAATATTTGGAACAACTAACTAATTGGCTGATGCTTTGAGTTGTCGTGCATGCCTCTTGACTTCTTTTGAAGCTGAACTTCCAGGCATGGATCAAATAAAGGAGTTAGGTGGATGACAAAGAATTTGGCCATGTTTGGGTAAAGCACACAAGGGTCCACCCATTATGTGATGACTATTTGATGCAAGATGGCTATCTCTTAAAAAATTATTGTTTGTGCATTCCAAGAAGTTCACTACCTGACAAGCTGGTTAGAGAGCTCCATTCAAGTGATCTTAGTGGCCATGTTGGACAGGACAAGGCTATCACTAACCTGGAAGCTCGTTACTTTTGTCCGCAACTAAAGAGAGGTGCTAGAAAGTTTGTTCAGTGATGCCCTATATGTCAAACTTGCAAAGGCCAAGTCCAGAACACAGGGTTATACATTCCTTTGCATGTTCATGTCGCTCCATGGGAGGACATCTCTATGGACTTCGGCTTGGGCTTGCCAAGAATAAGACAAGGGAGTGATGTTGTGTTTGTGGTCGTGGATAGATTCTCTAAGACGGCTCATTTCATCCCATGTCGCAAGACAACCTATGCTCATCATGTGGCAAATCTATTATTTTGGGAAGTGGTCAGACTTCATGGGGTACCAAGGTCCATCCATTGGGGAACGTAGTAATAATTCAAAATTTTCCTACGTGTCACCAAGATCAATCTAGGAGATGCTAGCAACAAGAGAGAGAGAGAGCATCTTCATACCCTTGAAGATCGCTAAGCGGAAGCGTTACAAGAATGCAGTTGATGGACTCGTACTCGCGGCGATTCAAATCGTGGAAGATCCGATCTAGCGCCGAACGGACGGCACCTCCATGTTCAACACATGTACAACCCGGGGACGTCTCCTCCTTCTTGATCCAGCAAGGGGAGAGGAGAAGTTGAGGGAGAGCTCTGGCAGCACAACGGTGTGGTGGTGGAGCTTGTGGTATTTCTGCAGGGCTTCGCCAAGCTCTACGCAGGAGGAGGGGGTGTTGGAGGAGGGAGGGGCTGCGCCAGGGGAAAAGTGCTGCAGCCCTCTCTCTCCCTCACTATATATAGGGGGAAGGGGGAGGAGGAGGTGCCCTAGGGTTTCCCTAGGGGAGGGCTGGCGGCCACAGGGGAAACCCTAGATGGGTTTGGGCGCCCCCACCCCTAGGAAACTTGCCCCCCAAACAGGGAGGGGTGGCTGCCCTAGGGGAGGTCCCCCCACCTCTCCAGGTTACGTGAGATGGGGTGGGAGGGGCGCTTAGCCCCTTAGTGGGCTGATGTGCCCCCTCCCCTTGGCCATAAGGCCCCCCAACGCTTGTCGGGGCCTCCGAAACCCCTTTCAGACACACTAGTCGTCACCCGGTACACCCGGAACAATTCCGAACTCCAATACCCTTCGTCCAATATATCGATCTTCACCTCCGCACCATTTCGGAGTTCCTCGTCACACCCAGGACTCTGAACAACCTTAGGTAACCACATACAATTTCCCATAACAACTCTAGTGTCACCGAACCTTAAGTGTGTAGACCCTACGGGTTCGGGAACCATGCAGACATGAACGAGACATCTCTCTGGCCAATAATCAACAGCGGGATCTAGATATCCATGTTGGCTCCTACATGTTCCACGATGATCTCATCATATGAACCACGATGTTGGGGATTCAATCAATTCCGTATACAATTCCCTTTGTCCACCGGTATGTTACTTGCCCGAGATTCGATCGTTGGTATCCCAATACCTCGTTCAATCTCGTTACCATCAAGTCTCTTTACTCGTTCTGTAACACATGATCCTGTGACTGACTCCTTAGTCACATTGAGCTCATTATGATGATGCATTACCGAGTGGGCCTAGAGATACCTCTCCATCATACGAAGTGACAAATCACAGTCTCGATTCGTGCCAACCCAACAGACACTTTCGGAGATACCTATAGTGCACCTTCATAGCCACCCAGTTACGTTGTGATGTTTGGTACACCCAAAGCATTCCTACAGTATCTGGGAGTTGCACAATCTCATGGTCTAAGGAAATTATACTTGACATTAGAAAAGCTCTTAGCGAACGAACTACACGATCTTGTGTTGTGCTTAGGATTGGGTTGTGTCCATCACATCATTCTCCTAATGATGTGATCCCGTTATCAATGACATCCAATGTCCATGGTCAGGAAACCGCAACCATCTATTGATCAACGAGCTAGTCAACTAGAGGCTCACTAGGGACATGTTGTGGTCTATGTATTCACACATGTATTACGGTTTCCAGTTAATACAATTATAGCATGAACAATAGACAATTATCATGAACAAGGAAATATAATTATAACCATTTTATTATTGCTTCTAGGGCATATTTCCAACAGTCTCCCACTTGCACTAGACTCAATAATCTAGTTCACATCACTATGTGATTGTAATGAATCCAACACCCATGGGGTTTGATCATATCTCGCTTGTGAGAGAGGTTATTAGTCAACGGGTCTGAACCGTTTAGATCCGTGTGTGCTTTACAAATCTCCATGTCATCTTGTAGATGCAGCTACCACGTGCTATTTGGAACTATCCCAAAATGACTTCTCTACTATACGAATCTGGTTTACTACTCAGAATCATCCGGATTAGTGTCAAAGTTTGCATCGATGTAACCCTTTACGATGAACTCTTTTACCACCTCCATAATCGAGAAAATTCCTTAGTCCACTAGTTACTAAGGATAACTTTGACCGTTGTCATGTGATCCATTAATGGATCACATTTGTACCCCTTGACTGACTCATGGCAAGGCACACTTCAGGTGTGGTACACAACATAGCATACTATAGAGCCTACATCTAAAGCATAGGGGACGACCTTCGTCCTTTCTCTCCCTTCTTTCGTCGTCTGGTCTTGAGTCTTACTCAATACTCACACCTTATAACACAGCCAAGAACTCCTTCTTTGCCGATCTATTTTGAACTCCTTCAAAACCTTGTCACGGTATGTATTCATTTGAAAGTACTATTAAGCATTTTTTATCTATCCTTATAGATCTTGATGCTCAATGTTCAAGTAGCTTAATCCAGGTTTTTTCATTGAAAAACACCTTTCAAACAACCTTATATGCTTTCCAGAAATTCTACATCATTCCCGATCAACAATATGTCAACAACATATATTCATCAGAAATTCTGTAGTGCTCCCACTCACTTCTTTGGAAATACAAGTTTCTCATAAACTTTGTGTAAACCCAAAAACTTTGATCATCTCATCAAAGCGTATATTCCAACTCCGAGATGCTTACTCCAGTCCTTAGAAGGATTGGTGGAGCTTTGCATACTTGTTAGCATCTTTTAGGATTGGCAAAACCTTCTGGCTGTATCACATACAACCTTTCCTCAAGAAAATCGTTGAGGAAACAATGTTTTGACATCCTATCTGCAAGATTTCATAAATAATGCAGTAACTGCTAATATAATTCCAATAGACTCTTAGTATCGCTATGAGTGAGAAAATCTCATCGTAGTCAACTCCTTGAACTTGTCGGAAAACAACTTAGCGATAAGTCGAGCCTTTTTAATGGTGACACTTACCATCATTGTCCGCCTTCCTTTTAAAATCCATCTGTACCCAACAGCCTTACGACCATCAAGCAGTTCTTCCAAAGTCTACACTTTGTTTTTAGACATGGATCCTCTCTCAGATTTTATGGCCTCGAGCAATTTATCGGAATCCGGGCCCACCTTTGCTTCTCCATAGCTCGTAGATTCATTGTTGTCTAGCAACATGACTTCCAAGACAGGATTACCATACCACTCTGAAGTAGTACGCCTCCTTGTCGACCTACGAGGATTGGTAGTGACTTGATCGGAAGTTTCATGATCACTATCATTAGCTTCCACTTCAATTGGTGTAGGTGCCACAGGAACAACTTCCTGCCCTGCTACACACTAGTTGAAGCGATGGTTCACTAACCTCATCAAGTCTCCACCATCCTCCCACTCAATTCTTTCGAGAGAAACTTTTCCTCGAGAAAGGACCCGTTTTTAGAAACAATCACTTTTGCTTCCGGGTCTGAAATAGGAGGTATACCCAACTGTTTTGGGTGTCCTATGAAGATGCATTTATCCATTTTAGGTTCGAGCTTATCAGGCTAAAACTTTTTGCATAAGCGTCGCAGCCCCAAACTATTAAGAAACGACAGCTTAGGTTTCTCTAAACCATAGTTCATACGTTGTCATCTCAACGGAATTACGTGGTGCCCTATTTGAAGTGAATGTGGTTGTCTCTAATGCCTAACCCATAAACGATAGTGGTAATTTGATAAGAGACATCATGGTATGCACCACATCCAATAGGGTGCAGCTATGATGTTCACCATCACACTATGGTGTTCCAGGCGGTATTAGTTGTGAAACAATTTCCACAATGTCTTTAATTGTGTACCACACACGTAACTCAGATATCCAACTATATTATCATATCATAGACATTTTACCCTCTTGTGATGACAATCTTCAACTTCACTTTGAAATTACTTGAACCTTTCAATAATTCAGACTTGTGTTTTCAAGTAAATATACTTAGAATCTACTCAAATCATCTGTGAAGTAAGAGCATAACGATATTCACTGCGTGCCTCGGCACTCATTGGATTGCACACATCAAATGTATTACTTCCAAAAAGTTGCTCTCTTGTTCCATCTCACTAAAAATGAGGCCTTTCAGTCATCTTGCCCATGTGGTATGATTTGCATATCTCAAGTGATTCAAAATCATGTGAGTCCAAACGATCCATCTGCATGGAGTTTCTTCATGCGCATATACCAATACCATGGTTCGCATGTCTCAATCTTTTCAAAAACGAGTGAATCCAAAGATCCATCAACATGGAGCTTCTTCATGCGTTTTATACCAATATGACTCAAATGGCAGTGCCACAAGTATGTGGTACTATCATACTATCCTATATCTTTTGGCATGAACATGTGTATCACTATGATCGAGATTCAATAAACCATTCATTTTAGGTGCAAGACCATTGAAGGTATTATTCAAATAAATAGAGTAACCATTATTCTCCTTAAAGGAATAACCATATTGCAATAAACATAATCCAATCATGTCCATGCTCAACGCAAACACGAAATAACAATTATTTAGGTTTAACACCAATCCCGATGGTAGAGGGAGTGTGCGATGTTTGATCACATCAACCTTGGAAACACTTCCAACACACATCATCATCTCACCTTTAGCTAGTCTCCGTTTACTCCGTAGCTTTTATTTTGAGTTACCAACACTTAGCAACCGAACCGGTATCTAATACCCTGGTGCTACTAGGAGTACTAGTAAAGTACACATTGATATAATGTATATCCAATATACTTCTGTCGACCTTACCAGCCTTCTCATCTACCAAGTATCTAGGGTAGTTCTGCTTCAGTGACCGTTCCCCTCATTACAGAAGCACTTAGTCTCGGGTTTGGGTTCTACCTTGGGTTTCTTCACTAGAGCAGCAACTGATTTGCCATTTCATGAAGTATCCCTTCTTTCCCTTGCCCTTCTTGAAACTAGTGGTTTTACTAACCATCAACAATGGATGCTCCTACTTGATTTCTACTTTTGCGGTGTCAAACGTCGCGAATAGCTCAAGGATCATCATATCTATCCCTGATATGTTATAGTTTAACACGAAGCTCTAGTAGCTTGGTGGTAGTGACTTTGGAGAACCATCACTATCTCATCTGGAAGATTAACTCCCACTCGATTCAGGCGATTGTAGTACTCAGACAATCTGAGCACATGCTCAATGATTAAGATTTTCTCCCTTAGTTTGCAGGCTTAAGAAACTTGTCGGAGGTCTCTTACCTCTTGACGTGGGCACGAGCCTGAAATCCCAATTTCAGTCCTTGGAATATCTCATATGTTCTGCGACGTTTCAAACATGTCTTTCGCGCCTAAATTCTAAACCATTTAGCATTACACACTGAACTATCACGTAGTCATCAAAACGTGTATGTCAGATGTTCGCAACATCCACATACAACGCTCGAGGTTCAGCACACCGAGTGGTGCATTAAGGACATAATCCTTCTGTCCAGCATTGAGGACAATCCTCAGTATACGGACCCAGTCCGCATAATTGCTACTGTCAACTTTGAACTAAATTTTCTCTAGGAACATATCTAAAACAGCAGAACTAAAGCGCAAGCTACGACATAATTTGCAAAGAACTTTTGACTATGTTCATGATAATTAAGTTCATCTAATCAAATTATTTAATGAACTCCCACTTAGATAGACATCCCTCTAGTCATCTAAGTGATACATGATCTGAATCGACTAGGCCGTGTCCGATCATCACGTGAGACGGACTAGTCATCAACGGTGAACATCTCCATGTTGATCATATCTACCATGCGACTCATGTTCGACCTTTCGGTCTCTCGTGTTCCGAGGCCATGTCTGTACATGCTAGGCTCGTCAAGTCAACCTAAGTGTTTCGTGTGTGTAAATCTGGCTTACACCCGTTGTATGTGAATGTTAGAATCTATCACACCCGATCATCACCTGGTGCTTCGAAACAATGAACTTTCACAACGGTGCACAGTTAGAGGGAACACTTTCTTGAAATTTTAGTGAGGGGTCATCTTATTTATGCTACCATTGTTCTAAGCAAATAAGATGTAAACATGACAAACATCACATGCAAATCATAAAGTGACATGATATGCCAATATCATCTTGCGCCTTTGATCTTCATCTTCGAGGCGCGGCATGATCACCATCGTCACCGGCATGACACCATGATCTCCATCATCGTGTCTTCATGAAGTTGTCTCGCCAACTATTACTTCTACTACTATGGCTAATGGTTAGCAATAAAGTAAAGTAATTACATGGTGTTTTCAATGACACGCGGGTCATACAATAAATTAAGACAACTCCTATGGCTCCTGCCGGTTGTCATAGTAATCGACATGCAAGTCGTGATTCCTATTACAAGAACATGATCAATCTCATAAATTACATATATCATTCATCACATTCGTTTGTCCATATCACATCACATAGCATACCCTGCAAAAACAAGCTAGACGTCCTCTAATTGTTGTTGCATGTTTTACGTGGCTGCTATGGGTTTCTAGCAAGAATGTTTCTTACCTACGCAAAATCCACAATGGTGATATGTCAATTGCTATTTACCCTTCATAAGGACCCTTTTCATCGAATCCGATCCGACTAAAGTGGGAGAGATAGACACCCGCTAGCCACCTTATACAACAAGTGCATGGCAGTCGGTGGAACATGTCTCACGTAAGCGTACATGTCAGGTCGGTCCGGGCCACTTCATCCCACAATGCCGTCGAACCAAGATAGGACTAGTAACGGTAAGCAAATTGAAAAAACCATCGCCCACAACTACTTGTGTTCTACTCGTGCATAGAATCTACGCATAGACCTAGCTCATGATGCCACTGTTGGGGAACATAGTGATAATTCAAAATTTTCCTACGTGTCACCAAGATCAATCTAGGAGATGCTAGCAACGAGAGAGAGAGAGAGAGAGAGAGAGAGAGAGCATCTTCATACCCTTGAAGATCGCTAAGCGGAAGCATTACAAGAACGCGTTTGATGGAGTTGTAGCCGTGGCGATTCAAATCGCGGAAGATCTGATCTAGCGCCGAACGGACGGCGCCGCGTTCAACACACTTACAACCCTGGAACGTCTCCTCCTTCTTGATCCAGCAAGGGGAGAGGACAATTTGAGGGAGAGCCCCGGCAGCACGACAGCGTGGTGGTGGAGCTTGTGGTATTTCTGCAGGGCTTCGCCAAGCTCTACGGAGGAGGAGGAGGTGTTGGAGGAGGGAGGGGTTGCGCTAGGGGAAGGGTGCTGCATCCCTCTCTCTCCCTCACTATATATAGGGGGAAGGGGGAGGAGGAGGCGCCCTAGGGTTTCCCTAGGGAGGGGCGGCAGCCACACGGGAAACCCTAGATGGGTTTGGGCGCCCCCACCCCTAGGAAACTTGCCCCCCAATCCGGGAGGGGTGGCTGCCCTAGGGGAGGCGCCCCCACCTCTCCAGGTTACGTGAAATGGGGTGGTAGGGGCGCTTAGCCCCTTAGTAGGCTGATGTGCCCCCTCCCCTTGGCCCATAAGGCCCCCCAACGCTTGTCGGGGCCTCCAAAACCCCTTTCGGACATGTTGGTCGTCACCCGGTACCCCCGGAACAATTCGGACTCCAATACCCTTCGTCCAATATATCGATCTTCACCTCCAGACCATTCCAGAGTTCCTCGTCACATCCGGGATCTCATATGGGACTCCAAACAACCTACGGTAACCACATACAATTTTCCATAACAACTCTAGTGTCACCGAACCTTAAGTGTGTAGACCCTACAGGTTCGGGAACCATGCAGACATGACCGAGACATCTCTCCGGGCAATAACCAACAGCGGGATCTAGATACCCATGTTAGCTCCTACATGTTCCACGATGATCTCATCGGATGAACCACGATGTCGGGGACTCAATCAATCCCGTATACAATTCCCTTTGTCCACCGGTATGTTACTTGCCCAAGATTCGATCGTCGGTATCCCAATACCTCGTTCAATCTCGTTACTGGCAAGTCTCTTTACTCGTTCCCTATCGCATGATCCCATGACTAACTCCTTAGTCACATTGAGCTCATAATGATGGTGCATTACCAAGTGGGCCCAGAGATACCTCTCCGTCATACGGAGTGACAAATCCCAGTCTTGATTCGTGCCAACCCAACAGACACTTTCGGAGATACCTGTAGTGCACCTTTATAGCCACCAGTTACGTTGTGACGTTTGGTACACCCAAAGCATTCCTACGGTATCCGGGAGTTGCACAATCTCATGGTCTAAGGAAATTATACTTGACATTAGAAAAGCTCTTAGCAAACGAACTACACGATCTTGTTCTATGCTTAGGATTGGGTCTTGTCCATCACATCATTCTCCTAATGATGTGATCCCGTTATCAATGACATCCAATGTCCATGGTCAGGAAATCGCAACCATCTATTGATCAACGAGCTAGTCAACTAGAGGCTCACTAGGGACATGTTGTGGTCTATGTATTCACACATATATTACGGTTTCCAGTTAATACAATTATAGCATGAACAATAGACAATTATCATGAACAAGGAAATATAATAATAACCATTTTATTATTGCCTCTAGGGCATATTTCCAACACCATCGCCTCTGACCGTGATAGCAAGTTTCTTGCTGCACTTTGGCTCACTTTGTGGAAGCAATTCAACATTGAACTAAAATTTTCTAGCACTGCTTATCCACAAACAGATGAACAAATGAAAGTGGTGAACAAGTTTTTGGGTAATCTGATCCGTTGCATTTATGGAGAAAGAAAGGGGCAATGGGATTAGGCTTTATCTCTTGCAGAGTTCTCCTACCATTACTCCAAGCATAGATCCACATGAAGGAGCTCCTTTTCCATTGTCTACACTAAAGTTCCAACACATGTGGTGGGCCTGGTGAAGCTACCATCCAGGGGAAACTCAAAATCAGCATTGTCCTTTGCTGATAATTACACTGAGTTATTTGAAGAGATTTGTAGTGTTTTGGAAGCACAAAATCAGAAATATAAACAACTTGCTGACTACAAAAGAAGGCCGAAATCATCCCAAGTTGGTGATAAGGTTATGGTATACCTCTGAAATGAGAGGCTACCTTTAGGAGTTAAAGGGAAACTTACGCAGCGAAGGTATGGGCCCCTCTCTATGTGAGGAAGATAAATAATAATGCTTATGGGATAGATCTTCCAAGCGACATGGGTATATCCAACACTTCCAATGTTGGGCACTTGACTCTCTACCATCCAGAAGAAGCATTCTATGGAGATAACTCAAGGGCGAGTTCCAAACAACCATGGGAGAATGATGAGAAACATTAGATGAGGAAAAAAATTGTATGTTAGATTTGTTTGGCTACTTCTAGATACATCCACTCTAGTGTAGTATTTCTTTTCTTTTCAACCCTACCTATTGTTTCCTAGATTCTTCTAGTTGTGAGTACCTATGAGTAGAATGGTGAAACTTAAATAATGTTTTCTAGAGTATTACAACTATAAGTAGAAGTATGTGAAGGCTTCCCAAAGCCCTATAAATAGAGGTCCTCACTTCTACTTTGTACCCAGACTATGTACACCCACTATGTGATGCCCCGAGACCGATGCTCTAGATGCCTTCCATTTATTCCATTGTCGTTGTGTGTTTCAACTATTTGTTGCCATGATCACGATGAGTGCCATTGTCATATTTTTTCTCTTGCATCATGTTCATCATTTGGTTATATTGCATTGCCATGCCCATCTTTGTCATATTGCATTTGTGCCTCTTGTCTTTATGCATTCTCCATGCTCATCATATGCCTAGTAGTGGTCACCTTCTTGTGTTTTTCATCATGTTGTGGTTTGCTTATGCATATATCCGTTGCATCATCACCCTCTCTCCCTCCTCTTTTCTTTATTTTTGCAAGTGACACTTTTCCCTTCTCCAATAATTTTCAACTTCTCCCTGCATATCTCACACCTCATCCTTAACATCTCTACCAAATTTCATTCCATTTGGATTTGTTTTGGTTAGGTTCAAAAATGCCTCAAGTTTGAATTATATTCAAACTTGTTTTATTTTTCTACCTCTAAAAATGTCCAAACCAATTTTATCAAATAGGGCATAATTCCAGGAGGTTGGGGATATATTTATATCTGCAAAACTCCTCTTCTAGTCCCCTAGCCTTTTTCCTTTTCTTCAGCTGTTTATTTAATTAAACAGAATTAGAAAGAAAAGAGAAGAAGCTTACCTGGGCCGGCCTCCCAGCGCTCCAGCCACCGCAGCCCATCTAGCCGCGCGCCAGCCAGCCCAGCTAGCCCGCGCGCACGTCCCTCTCCCCCTTTTTCACTCGCGCACCTACCCCTCTGCCTCGCATCCACGTGGCCAAGCCGGCCCCAGCCGTTAGCGACTGCTGCCGCGCTTGCACCCATCTTTCCCCTTCCTCGGTCCCCCTCGCGAGCACACACATGGCGTGGTCGAGCGCGACGGTGTGCTCCACCGCTCGCCCTAGCCCCCTTTTAAACCTCTCCCCTTGTCCATCAGACCCTCTAGGTTTTCCTCCCCCCCCCCCCCTCCCTGCCCCCCCCCCCCCCGCCGCCGCCAGGCTCCTAGACCATAAGATCCGCCACTATCGCTGAGTCTCGAGCGCGTCCAGGAGCACGTTCTCGGCGCCGGCGTGTTCACCGTCCACCTCTGCCTCGCCTACCGTGTCTGCTGTGTTCCCCGACGTCGACTATGTCCACGACGTCAACTACGTGGAGACGGAACCTGCCGCTGCGTCGTCTTCTTCCTCGTCTTCGACTCCGGCTGCCGTAGCTGTTCGATCGCTATCTCCGTTGACTCCGTCCACCTCCCGGTCAGCCGAGCGCACCCACGTGCTCGTGTTGAGCGCCTGATCCTCCCCGTGCTCTTTTCCCAGTCGTTTGCATGCCGTGTCGCCATTTGCCATGTTCGCCGAGCCCGCCGCCGTCCGGCGAGTGCTCCGGCCTAGATAGCTCCTCTGCGTGTGTCCGTCGCAATCGTCGTGTCTTGTAGGCCAGATCCACGAGCTCAGCTGCTAGGTTAGGATAGCACTACGTTGCATTCCTCTCCTCCGTCGCCGGTGCCGCGTTCGTCATCGTTCGGGGGAGAGCGTGCCATGCGGGTGTGCGGGATCTTCCCGCGGTTGTGTTGCGCCCCTCCACGGCTCCGTTAGGCCACCGGAGGCAACTTCGGCGAGCCTCGCCACCGCCGACAGCTCCCCTGATTCCTTTGTTTTGGAGGCCGCCGCGAGTCACCGCCATGTGGGACCCCGCGGGACCCATCCGACAGCCTCTCACGCAGCCAGCCCCACCTCTCGGCCACACACACACACGCACTCTCACACCTGGCACGGGGACCCATCGGCCCACTTGTCATCCTCTCGGTTTCTGGATCTAGCCGAATTGGGCATGTTGCCGTTTTGGACCTTTCCAAAACGAGCCCTTCCTTATATGGCTAGTCTAGATCGGGAGATATCCATTTCGGGCATTTTTTCAATTCTGTCTTTTTCCTGTCTTGGTAGTTTTTCACTTAAAGCACTTGTGAGTATTTTTCTCTAGTGACTCCAACATATTATATATGTTTTTGTGCTACAAAAATCCACTCAATCCAGTGGTGGCATTAGTTTTTGCATTTGAGCAAGTTTGTGAGCATGTTATTTTTATAGTATATGTCATTGTAATTTTTATATGTATTTGTGTAGTTTTCATATGAGCAATTTCATGACATGAGTAGGAGCACAAACATGCCATGTTACTGCTAGTTTTTTTTCATGCCATGATATGCATCATAGTGAGTGCAACAAGCTTGCAAACATGCCTACATGAATCTATTTCTGCCATGGCATGTTTACTTTTGCATCTGAATCTGTCAACATAACTTGCCATTTTGCATTGATGATATCATCTTATCTATGTGTTTATGGAACATGTTCAGTGAGGGAGTTTTGTTAAGTGCATTTAGTACTAGCATGCCATGCTCTTTTTTTCCATAACATGTTCCTGTAGCATATTTTTAGTACTCCTAAACATTGCTATCTGAATCTATTTTTGCCATGTTTAGTAAATTTCTGCTAAGTCTGTAAAACTGTTATCATTTGCCATTTTGCCATGCTGTTTTCATGATATTCTAGTAAGTTTTAGAAGCAGATCATTAAGCATGTTTTGAAGTAGATTCTATGCACTATCATGCCATGCCATTTGTTTCCATGTTCAAGTTTTGCATCATAATTAAATGTTGCATCTAAAGTGCCATGTTGCTGTTAATGTCAGTTTTTCATTGCGTATTGTTTTGCTCACCGTGTGAACACCGTGCATCAGTTCTCGATGATCTTTATATCTATTTCAACCAAAATATTCCAATCTTTCCAGTGGCATGCTTGGGTTACCAAGATTCTACCCACATCCATCTTGTCTCCATCGTTTCTTTCCCGTTGACGTATCCCTCGTACCAGCAGCCCCTTAGCTCCGTCTTTTGCATTCTTCATATGCATTTATGTTCCTCGTGCATGTAGCATGTGTTCTTTTCAATGTCATATTTATGCTTATGTGCTTACCATGTTGTTTGCTTCTTTCTGGTTGTGCTTCTTCTCGTAACTTCCTATTTCATTGCGATCGTGATGATTCGTTTGACTACGCTTGGTTCGTCTACACCCGTTTGTCTTCTTTATGGACTCGGTATTCTTCCTAGCGGGATTTCAGGCAAGATGACCATCACCCTGGATACCACTATTATCTTTGTTTTGCTAGTTGTCTCGATGATATCGCTATGTCGCTCTACCTACCACCTGTTTATCAAGCCTCTTAAATTGCCATGATAGCCTCTAACCTTTTCCACCATCCCAGCAAACTGTTGTTTGGCTATGTTACCGCTTTGCTCAGCCCCTCTTATAGCCTTGCTAGTTGCAGGTGCAGTTGTAGGTTGTTCCATGTTGGGACATGGATATCATGGATATCATGGGATATCACAATATCTCTTATTTAATTAATGCATCTATATACTTGGTAAAGGGTGGAAGGCTCGGCTTTTTGCCTGGTGTTTTGTTCCACTCTTGCCGCCCTAGTTTCCGTCATACCGGTGTTATGTTCCTTGATTTTGCGTTCCTAACACGGTTGGGGTTTATGGGCCCCCCTTGACAGTTCGCTTTGAATAAAACTCTTCTAGAAAGGCCCAACATTGGTTTTACCATTTGCCTAATAACAACTAAAATTTGCATAGGGATTAATTAACCCGAGGATTCTTAATCAACAACTCGGGCCAGTGCTCCTCATGAGTGTTGGTCCAAAACAGAGCCACTTGCGGTGCCACCCCTTCACCTAGGGTTTTCGGTTGCCGTACGTAGTGTTCATCCGATCGTGGCCTGAGACGAGATACGCGCGGCTACTATCAGGGTGTCGGCACGTCGGGAGGTCTTGCTGGATTTGTTTTACCATTGTTGAAATGTCTTGTGCACTGGGATTCCGAGTTTGATCGGGTTGCTCCGCGAGGAGGATTTTCCTCCGTTGATCATGAGAGCTTGTCATGAGCTAAGTTGGGACACCCCTGCAGGGTTTAATCTTTCAAAAGCCGTGCCCGCGGTTATGTGGCAGATGGAAGTTTTTAATATCCGGTTGTAGAGAACTTGACACCAGATCCGAATTAAAATACACCAATCGCGTGTAACCGTGACTGTCTCTTTTTGAGTGAGTTCGAGAAGAGAGCACGGTGGGGTTATGTTTGAACGTAAGTAGTTCAGGATCACTTCTTGATCATTACTAGTTTGTGACCGTTTGCGTAGTTTCTCATCTTATTCTAAGGTAGCCACCATACAATACTTAGTGCTGTTGCAACCTCACCACTTATCCTTTCCATACCCGATAAGCTTTGCTAGTCTTGATACCCATGGTAACGGGATTGTTGAGTCCTCGTGACTCACAGATACTATAAAAACATTTTTGGGTACAGGTAATGTGATGATCATGATGTGAGAGTGATGTTTGCTTGTTTTGGAGTTCTTCTTCTATTTCTTTTTCGATTAGGGGATAGGTTCAGGTCGGCAGCCTGGGCTAGCAGGGTGGATGTCGTTCTTGTTTTTCATTTGCTTTCATCCGTTGTCGGATGCTGCTCTTCTATATGATGGTTGCTATGTATTGATGTATTGATGTGGCATTTGTATGCCCTTTGTATGTATCCCCATCTATTATGTAATGGTACGATGTAATGATATCCACCTTGCAAAAGTGTCTTCAATATGCGGCTCTATCATTGATGAGACCTTTGAGTTCCTCTCGGATAGGATCGCATATTGGGCATGATACACTACCTATAACAGAACATGTTATTCTCATCAAAGATCTTGGTCTAGATCTTGTGCTCTAGGGTTTTGGATTGAACTCCTACTACCATATCGGCCCTACCTCCGCCTCTAGAGCGATATCTAGCACAACACGTTGAAGTAGTTCCTTCAACTGTAGTGTTGTACACTTTGTAGCAGCAAGTTAGAGTTGCTCCTCCACAATCTTGTGTTGCTTCACAGGTACAAGCCCCCTTCTCCAAATACAATGAGGAGATCGGCATCGACGACGCGCGCTACACCATTGAGGGTATCTGAGATCCCAGGGGGCTCATGCCTACCTTGCTTCTTGGATAGGATAGTTACGACCCCTTCCCGACGGGCTTCAAAATCATGAACTATCATAAGTATGAAGGATCCATGGATCCCTAGATTTGGATAGAGGATTATATCCCCATAGTCCAAATGCCGAACGGTGATGACCTTCACGCCGTAAAACACGTGCCACTTATATTGAAGAGCTCGGCTCGGCATTGGTTGCACACCCTACGGCCTCGTTCGATCAATACTTGGAGCCTCGCTCGATTAATACCCGGGGCGGAAGTGGCAGAGAAGAAGCCAACATGTTTGTGTGGCACTTTGTTTTCCAACTCAACCCAATGGACGGTCTGACCAGCTATTGATGTCTTCAAAGCAATTAACATTTAGGTGTGATGCGTGTCGTGTGTTTTGTCATGAATTATATAAGGTGGTGGTTTTCTGCTAATGACACCTGGTGGTTTTATGGATTTTACTCTTTTTGGCGTGTATTAGTATAGCAGGTTTCAGTGTGGATTAGTTGTATAGTGATTCCACTTCGTTTTCTATTGAAAAGTGGAGCACTACATATCAAAATTCAGTAATCGCTTGCAAGGGCACAACTCAGTAGCTGCAGCAACTGATTTGTAGAAAAGTAGCTGAATTCAAACAACCCGATGACACAATATGGAACTGGACATACAGTTTTAGTCCATGCAAGAATGAATAAGTACATGAACACTGCTTCTTATGGTGAAAAAACTTTTGGTTGTATCATGTGTTCAATCATCACGTTTCTGAATTTCTGAGGAGTATGTAGGTGGTGCTGCTTATATGCTGAATTTCTGAATTTCCATGTATGAGTAGCATGTAGGTGCTGATGTGTTAGTTCGAATTTTTCTTTTAGAGAAGGAGGATGACCCCCGGCCTCTGCATCTGGGCGATGCAGACAGTCACTTTATTAATTATTCACAAAGACCTTACAAAGTAATACATCAGTAAGTCTGAAGCTACCATCTTGGCAACATGTGTCGCTACTCCTATCCACTTGATGAAGGGGTGCCAAAAATTCAAGCCGAATACCAAACAGACTTCGCACCAAAGCCTATCATCTAGAGCCGGAGGCCCCAACCAATCCACAATGTCGGGTTTGGGGCACACACCGGTCCGGTGCACTCTCAGAGGCGACCGCGGCCGTCTTCCACCTATCCATCTTCAGAACAGGAACTGACGCGCCAACCTTGCCAGGCCTGATGTCGACGCCGCCACGACGCCAGATAGTGTCGTCCTCCTGCGGGAGTCTCTCAACTCGCATCGGACGCTGAGACTCCACTGCGCCATGCCGCCGAGATCCGACGTCATCGATGCGGAAGATGAAACCCCGATCCACCTCTGGGCTCTTCTAGTCAATGCCTGCTCCAGAATGATGACCTCAGGAGGGAGAACGGCATCGAAGATGCCGTCATTGTCCGATTAGGGAAGACCCAGATCTAGGGTTTCCCCCAGAGTAGCCCGAGGCGGATGACATTGCCTGCAACGACGATGCCTCAACAAGGAAACGACGTCAATGACGTCGCCATAGCCCGTCAAGACCAAAGTCAATGCGATTTTCACCAGCAGTCACGCCATCCCGACCCACTAGCTGAGTGGAATCATGGGGTGCCTCGCCGAGTAGACGCACGCAGCCGCCGGAACACCGAGGACCACCACGGCGGCCCCGATCCACCATCATCGTCGACCACTACTGCTCAGAAGATAGCACCAGCCAGCCGCCGTCGCCGTCCGCATCCCGCGCCACCTGGTGCTTGGGACCACGGATCTGAGCCAGATCGCCGCCGCCGCGAAGACCCAGTACGACCCACCATCGGAGGCCACATCCGCGCCACCCGCCTCCCAACATAGCCGCTAGGAAGCCGGATCGCACCGCCGCAACCCTCCGCATCAGATCCACGTGCGAGGGGGGCGAAGAGCCCTGCCACCGTGGTCGTGCTTCATCCGGACACGCCCTCTGGCGACGGCAAGGGAGGAACGGGAGGAGGGGTGCTAGGAAGCGGCTAGAGTTCCCTCCCATTGCATGCGGGGGCGACTCGGGAAGAGAATGGAATCTACCGATCATAAGTTCGAATTTTTGGATCATTGCATCTTTAAAATTTTGAATGTAATGTCTAAATTGAAGTATGCAATGTCAAGTTGAAAGAAATGGTGTCCTATTTTATAGCATTTACTGGAGATGTTCACTTTCTCGTGGCCCAAAAAGCATTTTTTTACGTCCTAAATTTTACTCCAAAGACTTCTTGATGCCGTATTAGGGCATCTCAAACGCCGACCCATAAATTCCTTCGGTATATACCTGTCTTTATGTTCGAATGTGGTCCGCGGACATGATACGGGAGAGAATCATCCAATGTTAATCACAAAGTATCTGGTTGGGATGAGAAACTAGGTGGGCATCGTGCATGTGGTGGGATATTTATGGTTTAGTGTCCAATTGGAAAAAGAGAGAGAAGGGACCATGCATGTGCGGATGAAAGGAGAAAGAATAAAAGGACCATGCATGTGATTGGTCAAGTGCAATGTCCGGACTCCGACAAAGGCCCCCATGTTCATCTCTTGGTACTGGAATCCCCACTTCTGTCTCTTGGATATCAGAATTCATACATCCGGACTGCAAAGCGATCATATACAGATCCTCGTTGAATGGCAAAAGTGGTCGGCCGGACATATAGTGAAGATTTGAGGGTCCGCCTTGAAGGCCTTGTACGATGTTAGGAGTTTAGAGAGGTGCTTGGAAAAATAAATGTATATTTCTTCAAAAGAGACGCCTACCTTATGCAAATAAGCACCAGTGCTTCAAGAAATATGCAAATAAGCATCGGTGCTTCAAGAAACAAGGCCTTATATGGCCGCGATTCCTTATTACTTCTTCCGCTCCGAATTAATTGAAGTTTTTGTTGTCCTAAACAAAAAAAAATCTATACAAAAAATGTATTTTAAGCTGGTGTTAAAAAGTTTCATATATTTTTCTAGACTTGGTCAAACTTAAAAGTTTGACTTAGGACAAATCTAGAACTTCAATTAATTCAGAACAGAGTACGAGCTTATACGAGCAGACGGTGTAAAACGATGGTAACAGGAATATTGGTGAGAAAAAGCATGAAACAGGAATACACAAACGTCTTGCATGAATTTTTGAAC
This sequence comes from Triticum aestivum, assembly GCF_018294505.1. Classification (NCBI taxonomy): domain Eukaryota; kingdom Viridiplantae; phylum Streptophyta; class Magnoliopsida; order Poales; family Poaceae; genus Triticum; species Triticum aestivum. Next base: position 291,551,823 of record NC_057804.1, on the reverse strand, counting down.
AGAATCCACGAAATAACATTTAACAGACAAAGTACTAGTTGAATGAAAGACTGGCTGCAGGCATCGCATATGATAGTGCTCAAGTTCGATGTCTTCAGCAATACAAGTTGACACTGTTCATACAATAAAGGAGCCTCATTGGACAGTTGCTGACATCCAGGTAATTCTCAAGAAGCATAGAGGACAACAAATATCTAGACCTGAGCACACGCCTCATCTGCCCCGGTGCAGTGCTTCTATTCAGATTTCGCCTGAAAATGTGGACAAGTTAGTCAGAGCAGCCATGCCGTGATCTTCAAGGGACATGTAGACAAGGAACAACATTTACATCAAGTGACCGTGAACGAGATGGACTCCTGCTTGGACTGCGTTTCTTCAGGCTTGCCGCTGGACTTGCCACTACACCGTTTGCCGGCTGGGAACAAACATTAGAGTAGAAAACAACATAAGTAAAAAACAAAAATGAAAGAGATCCATAATACTGGTGATCTGCAAAAGTTCCAAAGACGTTGTAGGGTAGAAACAACATAATAAGTAAACATAAAGAAACTTACAGAAGCAATTGGGGATTTGGATCTTGCTGGTGATCTGCAAAAAGTTCCACAAACAACTGAATTCAATATCCAGAATGCACCTTTATATCAGCTTGAGTCCAAAAAGCCTTCATGCCTCACCCGGTATTGGACTAACCAGATGAAAGCGAAAAGAGCTCAAGGAAATGCAAACATCTGGTACTGAATGCAATTAGTGCATGCGAACTACAACCATGTGGAGAGTACAAGTAGGAAGCAAACTCATTCCTCATGCATTGGACTCCCAAGCAAATTCCTAGTCACTGTACCATCATAATCCATATCGTCATTCCTTAAGGTTCTTATGTCCAGAATTCCAAAAAATGCGCTATGCCCAAGCTCTGATGGTAATCAGTTACAGTACATTAGGTAAGAAGAATACGGTGATTTTAGCTTTCCATAGAAGCTCTCAATAAATGAGCATACCTCATACAACCAACACAATTGTAGCAAATTCCATCCTCAATATCCTAATGTGCAATCCCCAGATCGCCGCACAATCCCAGATAAAATGAAGAGAAGTCTTCAAAAAACACAAGAATCTAAGCAGTTCATATCGTTTGTAGCATAAACTGAGTTCTTGAGAAGGAAATCCCCATGCAGTCCGACATTATCATGTGCCAACATTATCAAAGGTGTCTGGGAACATAATCAAATAACTGAACTTCATTACTACTACAGCCAATAGGCTGAAATGACAGAACAACTCATTCTTTAGTACACAGTTGTTTTCAAATTAACAAGCTTCTTTGCAAATGTATCAACAAATATAGAGTACAAGTAAATATGACAGGAAGCCTAGATCATGTTGTACACCTGAAACGGTAGTAGAGTACTACTATTTTGGAGGTTGGGAATCTACTACAATCAATGTAAATACCTTGATGGAGAACGTCCTTTTGATGCTGAACAAGAACGGGAAGAAAGAGACCTTGATCTGGACCTAGATGCTGAGCGGGCCCTGGGAGATTTGCTGCATATAACAATTTCATACAACTAAGATACTTATAAAACAGAATAAGAAGGACACCATCATAATACGATATATAAACCTTGGGCTCCTGCTTTTGCTGCGGCTACGACTTGGGCTCCGGCTACGTGAGTAGGAGCGCCCACGTTTGCCATCATATTCCTTCACCTGCAGAGAAGGCACATGGTTAGCCTCATGAACCAGATTCCCAGGACTGACTAGGATTCAAGCAAGTGCTTACCCTTATATAACCTTTAGAAAACTAGTAAGCTTGCACGTGCAACGCACGTCTCTGCTAATGCTCTTTTAAAAGATACATCCACTCCCAATCAAATACACCTTGTGTGCATGTCTCATACTACCTTATACTTATAGTTGTTGATGGTAATATAAGATGACACACAAAAGAAACAGCGAAGGTAACATTCATCATATAGACCTGAAACCATGTTTTCAGGCCCTTACATCTAGCAAGAGATAGGTTCAAAGTTGTTGAACCTCATTTTTTCATAACTTATCTCCATATAAATAGAGACCATTGATGGTGCTTTCAAAAACTCTGAACATTTTGGTTTATCACAAACTACATAAAATAGATATGTGTGAACACCATGTATTTTGGAATCAATGTTGCAACTTGCAAATTATACTTTTTCTCCCCGAGAGAATTTACAAAGGTATGCATCAATGTTTGATTCTGCAATGTCAGATGCCAAGAAAGCACTCATACATTTTCAAGGCAATATTATTTCAAATCAAATGTCATGCACATTGCCTACCTTCTTTTACCCTGGAGATGAATTCATCCAGATAATCTTGTAGACCATCCATAACATTGTTTTGCTTGCAATTCCATTATGTACAAGTACAACACCATTCAACAGGGTGCACATGCACAGAAAAAGAAGTAAAAGAGACAAGTTGGGAGTTGTACATTACTAACTAAAAATGATCTTTTATCCATTTTCTTAAAAGATTCAATTATTGTTGATTCTTCTTGGTAAGTAAAAGTAAGTAGGAAGACAAGATTTTGGTGAAAGGTTTTCTTTCTTGTTCTCTCTCCCTGTGAACTGTAGGAGTGATAAAAATGGTTTCTTTTCCTTTAAGCGGTAAAATTTTAATTGAGCACACAAGCGAAAATATTTTAATTTAGAACATATAAATAATGATACTGTTTGCTTTGGGCAAAAAGATTGTGAAGTATTGGTTGAGCCAAGGTATGTATTTCATTTCAATGGTTCCATGAATGATAGAAGCAAAAATCTCTCATTAATTGATGGTCGGACTTCTTAGATTCAGGTAAACTGAAAAGACAAAAAACAATCAAGAGAACACAGTATTTACTATTTTGCAAAAAAAAGAACATCAATTTTGTTCACATTTAATGAGAGCAATCTCCAGTTCTGCTCTCTTAAGTGCTTAAAAGGCAGTGAGACATGTGTGAATGAAAAATATACATACATAGTAGATATAAACTTTAACCATTGGCTATGTTTGTTCACTTATATGATCACAAAAAGTAAACGTATCCTGTTGTTCATAAATAAAGCAAAACATATCATGTGTCAAAGTATATACTAATTATGAAATAAATGTCAATCATGTAATCAGATATGATAAGCACACAAGCAAACATAAATGGAATGACATGGCATGAAATCTCTAGCCAGGTTTTCTTTTTAATACCCGGAACAAGAATCTGGCTGGTCTCTTTCAATTGTACCTCCAACTTTGTTCGGTGACAGCGATGTGGAGTTTGGACAAGATTCCCTGGGAGCATAAGAGAAGTCATGAAGAAATGATTTTTACCTATGAAGTAGTTCGAACATGCTCCTATTGATCAGTACTAAGATGAAGCCCTGCTACTTGGTGTTGCTGCCTAAAAGGACACCTAAAATGATCATCGAGAACATTCTATTGATCCTTCTATTTTCTGGAATGACATCAAGAAGTAACTTCCTGGAAAGGTATGACAGTTCTAGTACTTAGAAATCTATTATCCTTTTCATTTTCTAGGCATATATTCTATCACATACAACCTGATCCTTCTGTTTTCTGTTCAAGAAAAGTGAATTCCAGTACGAATCAGATTTATCATCATGTTCTAAAAGTAAAATTGAATTTTCAACAAGCAGTATAAAGGCAAGCATGACTAAAAGTTATTTTCAAAAAAGCATGACCAGAAAAATAGGAACTGCAAACTATCTCAGAAAGATTTATCTGAATTTAAATATTTTTAGTGCGCGCTGACCTGCAACTCTATGTCAGTAAGCTTGTGCCAATTTATTTTCTAGGTGACGATCCAAAAATGTTTCCATATCGAAAGAAATACTGGAAACATAGTTTTGTTGTTAGATCCACAAAAGAGGCTTTCTGTGTCACAAGCACTCCATCCATTTATCACTGTGAAGTGAAATAGTTGATGTACACGCTTTTTGAACTTTAAAAATTTCGTGGTTTACAAAAGATAGGATGATAAGTCAATTGATGACCAGAAAATGCTTAGAAAACGCTAAGAAAACATACCTTGCAGAGAACAGAAAATGTTGAATTTTTTTCTAAGACTATAGATAACACTATTACTGTATCAGGGAGAAATTTACCGCAGACTTATCTCTTCCGATGCTGCCTCCAACATCCTTATATAAAACTGTAGTGGGGCTTGGACCAGATTTCCTGGGAGCAAAAGAGAAGTGAAAATAAATGTATTATAGAGGTCAATAGCTGCCCAACAATAACTTTGAAAAGGAAATTAATCAAAGTCACTTGAATTGGATTCGATCTATTTGTACACACAAACACAAGAAACCTTGCAAATTGCAGTACAACTATGATATTAATATCATCTATGATCTCCAAAAATTACCAAAAAGGAAACCTGATCAGGGTGCCCAGCTGCAACGTATCTGCAATGTTGTCTGCTGTCATCCATAATCTCTAAGAAATTTCCAAAAGTGAATATGTAAAATATACCCAGCAAGCTACATGTGTAATATCACTTGAATTAAAACAAACGATAACACAATATTCATATGGATAAAATCACATCACCGTTTGAATTAAGAATGTTGTTGTCTGAGAGCGTGGAAAGTCACTGACCTGTTGGAATCACTGAAAACCAAGCCCCAACAAAACCAGGTTACGTACACCGATTCAAGTAACATAATAACTCACTCACATTATAAATCCCCAAAATCTGGTTGTGTACAGGTCCAAAAATTAGGAATCTTGTGTTCCAAATAAACACTGCAAAGGGTCATGATATATGAAAAATGTTCTGTACATTACAGCAAATAACCATATATGAATAAGAGTTGTAAGTAATTGGAAAAATTATTAGATGCTAAAATCGGAATCATTAACCATGCTATTTAGTGGGATTATGCCAATATGGAGTATCACGTCGCTCCAATGGTTCGCCTACTTGCTCCACAAACAGAACATTCTACACATAGATTGGAAGAACAAAATCACTTCCATCAGAATACAACCCAAAGGTTGAAAAAAGAAACCAAATCACTTTAATCAGAATGCTACCCAAAGGTTGAATCAACATAGCAGCAACTTGTGCCTTCAGAGAAAAATCGTCGAACACATACCGTGCAAGAAGTCATGTGTTCAGATGCACTTAGTGGAGATGTGGGAGGCCTGATTGGCTGATTGGATGCAAATCTCCAGTCCATCCCCGTTAGGTAAGGCGATTCTGGATTTGGTCATCCCACCTCAAGGATGGGGCGGTGCCGCAACCCGGTGAAGCGACCGCGGGGTCTTGACGGCCGGGGCAAAGGAGAGGGGCGGCGCGAGGAGGGGCCGAAGGAAGGTTCGACCGCGTAGGGGAGGACGGCGGGCGGCTGCTCACGATCGCGGCGACTCCGGCTCTACCGCGGCGACCTGAGGAGGCTCCCCCGGCGCGCGACGGGCGGCTGCTCCGGCTCTCCCGCGGCGAAGGGCGCGACAAGGCGAAGGACGTGACAGGCGGCAACCTGCGGCGGCTCCCGCGGCAAGCGACGGGCGGCGGCTCCATTTCTCCCGCGGCGAAGGGCGCGACGGGCGGCGACCTGCGGCGGCTCCCGCAGCGAAGGGCGGCTCTCGCGTGCCGCGGGCGGCGAACGGCGTGGGAGGAGAAGGATGGGGCGAGAGGTCCTGCGGACGGGGCGAGAGATCGTGCGTACGGTTTTCTTTTTTTTTCAACGGCGGGGTGGGTTACCGATCGATTAAGGGCGTGGTTGGTAGCGTTAAACACAGAATGATTAAGGGCCATTAGATCTTGATGATGGATGGGTGGGATTGTTTGGATCTGCCCCTCTCTTTCTTTTATAGTGGTAGTAGATGCATTCTTGAATTCAGTGTCATCCAGTTTCTTTATCTGCAAGCGATAGTCAACGGCTAAGACGGTGTAATTAGAAATAAAAAACACAGAAAGAGAACGACAAGAACTACTAATTAGTATAACACAGTAACAGTATAAAAGATTCCTATACAGTGCAATAGTTAGGTATTTTCAGGCATCCAAATTAGTACCAGCAATGGTCATTGGATGAGAACCATGATACAAATAACAAATGAATTAGAAAGGATACAATAAAACAGATTAATACAGACTTACAGCATATTTCATATCATCATAGTTTGTGTAGTCCACAATTCCTATGGTGCCTGTAACAATATAAAAACACAGGTCAAGACACTTAATATACAAGGAATCATTATTGCTTCAGAGTACTATATGCATAAAGGAAAGGAAAAATGGCATGGTAGTAAATGCAAAGCATAAAGCCACAAATGAAATATGGCATAACATACACATAAAGTCAGAAAGTGCCTTATAGTACAGTAGGAGCTGCTGCCATCAACAGAAGCACAAAGGGAACAAATCACTGGTCCTGATGAAGAAAACCCTCTTCTTATAGAAATATAAACAGAAACAAACGGTATTTTGTTGTGGAACATTTCAGGTAATACGAGTGCTTTTTGTCAGACTTGATTAAGCATTGGGATTCTGGACAAACGGAGCAAAAAAATGTCTTGAATAATTATTATTAGAATGCACTTGCTGGTAATAGGAATTCTGCTTCAATTTTTTCTTAGCTATTCAGATTTCACATGCTTGAGGAGTTATTCTTACAGGTGGTGGTAAATGATCGGATGTGAGTTGAGGGTTAGATGGGAATTTCAGAATGGATCGGGGACTGAACTTTCCCTTTGTAAAAATAGCTCCAGAGTTATCACATTAAGCACATACTTCACTGCTTCTTAATAGTTAAGATGGGTGTTAAATCAACGTAAGTCAATTAGTATAAACTAAAGGTGTGCTCAAAATCAGGCTTACCGCCGCCTTCACGATACACTTCTGCGAAACAAACATCACCAGCCCTTCGCATATGGTCCTGAGCAGAGATTATTCAGGCAAATATTACTTGCTCGCATGAAAGAAAAAATTTTACAGCTAAAATCAAGAAAGAACAGATGATAATAAAACCTTTAAATCTTGCCAGGACGCAGAAGAAGGCAGGCCAGTAACCAGAACTGTGCACAATATTGCAGAGATTAAGCTTGCTGGCAGAGGACTGGGTACTTAGCATCATTTTCAACATTATTTGTAAAAAAACATACCACGGTAATCCGTGTGCCTGGAGACACCCCGGCGTCCGCCACCACTGCCGCCGCCACCACCACCAAAGCTGCTAGAACGATCATGAGAGGGGCCACCACTACCTCTCCCACCATGAGCAGGTTCCACCTGCACACACCACACAGAAGTGGGCATTACACAGAGAAATTATAGACTTTGAATGGAGTAAGTTGTTAAGACTATAGTGTGGTTACTCTTAGACGATTTCCATCGAAGTTGTACCCATCCCTTCCAGCACAGGCATCTTCGGCGTCACGAGGATCTTCAAACTACAAAGTTATATATAAGCTTTATCATCAGTTTGTGCCCACGTTGTAGAATACAGCAATGATGTCTCAACAGGAGAACAAAATAGACTGAGCACTATCAAGAGCATTACGTGGTATATTACCTCAACAAAAGCATAGCCAGGCGGCCTTGGAGGAACCTTCAGGTCAATATCAACAATACGGCCATACTACATGAACAAGGCTGACAATATTAGACCTTTGCCCAAAATCATACACGCAAATTCAGCAGTAGAAAACTAGTACATCCTGGAGCACAGATCCTGACTTGAGATTCAGGAAAGTTGGAAGGTACATGAGGCCTCAGCCTCCTCAAATAACTGTACTTCTATTGTCTCTGTTTTCTTTTTGCACAACGGTACCATATTCTACATCCCATTAAATTGCACAAATAGTACTGCTAATTTAATTTGGGAACAAGAATAACCGCATCACAGAGATGAATCTAGCGAACATGGCTTAACAGAGAGCTTAGCGCAAATTCCTTATTTTACAACATAATGACAGAAATGAATTGCAAGACCTTGTAGAAGAGGTCCTCCACCTCCCTCTCCCGGATATCCCCAGGGAGGTTGCCAACATAGATCGTCCTGCTCCAGCGCCTGCTCATCCCTCCCCGCTGCAACCAAAGAAGGGCGTGTCAGTCAGATCCTACGAGCAACACGGACAAAAAAGAACATATATGTCTCCCCCCGCATCTCCCCAACAAAACCTATACTAGTGATTACCACAGAGGACGGTAGGAGACTGGGAGGAAAAGTCGAGGGAGAAGGGTTTATGACCACTGACCACTGACCACTCGGACCCGAACGTAATAGGACAACAGACAAGTGCGCAGCGGTTCGTGGGAGGAGCCGCGTTCACTTTGGGCCTACTTTTCACACGGTATGGGCTGGGCTTTGCTGCCTCCAGATTCGCCCACTAGTAGGGCTATTTTTTAAACCTAGTAGGGGCATCCGCCAGGGTGACCCCATCTCACCGTATTTGTTTTTCTTGCTGCTGAAGGTCTGTCTTGCCTTTAAAAGAGCAGGGAGAATTCTGAAAATTTATCGGGCATCATTGTGGCGCCCATGGCACCCCCGGTCAGTCACCTTTTATTTGTAGACGACAACATGTTTTTTGCAAAAGCAAGTGTGGAGGGAGCAACACAGCTTAAAGATGTTATTGAGGTATACTGTAACGCTTTCGGACAACGGGTAAACCTTCGAAAAAGTTCCATTCATTTCAGTAAGGGTTGTCCTAATTCTGTAAGAGTGGATATGAAAGGCATAATAGGAGTTCCTAATGAAGCTTTGTCTGTAAAATATTTGGGTATGCCCACGAACGTAGGGAAATCCAAAAATGGGGCTTTCAAGTATCTTAAGGACAGTTTATGGGGGAAGGTCAAAGGATGGATGGAACAAATTTTAGCAACAGTAGTGAAGGAGGTACTGATTAAATCAGTTGCCGCATGTTTTAAATTGAAGAGGTTTGTGCAATGAGCTTAACTCTCTTTTAAGGAAGTTTTTCTGGGGCAGGAAAAAGGAAAGAGGAAGACGCACTGGGTTTCTTGGGACGCGCTCACTATGCCCAAGTACATGGGTGGATTGGGGTTTAGGGACATGGAGTTGTTCAATCTTTCCCTACTAGCACGTCAAGCATGGAGGTGTCTGGTCTCTCCGGAGACGCTTGGTGCGAGAATTTTAAAGGTTGTGTATCATCCTTCTTCTGATATTTTAGATGCTGAACTAAGGCCGAGACCATCACAGATTTGGCGCTCGGTGCTAGAAGGGAGAGATATCTCAAGAACATGTCTAATAAGAAGGATAGGGGATGGCCGGACTACCCATGTCCAGTTTAATAATTGGATCCCAAGGGATGAGAGACGAATACCATACAGAATCCGAGAACACGGCTGTCCAAAGTTGGTTTCAGATTTCATAATCCAAGCTGAAGGTGTGTGGGATATACAGAAGCTGGATCAATTCTTTCTACCAATGGATGTGGATGTTATTAAGACAATCCCGATTAGCACTGTACCTCAAGATGACCTTTGGGCATGGCACTTCGAAAGAACTGGTATATTCAAGGTTAGATCTTGCTATAAAATGCTTGTGTCAATCAAGAAATCAAGGGAGGATTGATTAGAGAAGCGCCCAGCCACAAGCTCTGCTAAATCAGAGAAGAGATGGTCTAAGCTTTGGAGGGTTAATGTGCCAGCCAAAGTAAGGACGTTTGCATGGCGTCTTGCACATAATTCCTTACCTAGTGGGGACGTGCTTAAGCATAGACATATGGCCAAGAGTGCGGTGTGTACTGTTTGTCAGGGAGCTTATGATAGCTGGAGACATGCACTAATTGACTACATGATGGCAAGGTGTGTATGGAGTTTATGTGATCATCAACTAACACAACATGTATGTGCATCTGAGTGCCTCGATGCGTGATTGGCTTTTTCATCTACTGGAAACGACACCCCATGAGGAGTACGTCGAAATACTGTTGATGCTGTGGGCGATATGGACTGCTCGCAGGAAAGCAATCCACAAAGCAATTTATCAAAGCCCTGTAACAGTGAGGGGTTTTGTCACCAGTCTTCTGGAAGAGCTACAGCTGGTCACGGATCAGAAACAAAGTAAACAGGAGCTGGGGGCGAAGAAGAAGCATCAACCAAGCCAGGCTTGGATTGCACCGCCTTTGAACTTCATGAAATTAAATGTTGATGGAGGCGTGGCGAAAGTACAAGGCAAGGGAGCAGCAGTAGTAGTCTGTCGAAGTGCGGAAGGTGTTTATCAAGGATCTTCAGCTCGCGTTTTTGATGGCATAACAGACCCTCCTTTACTAGAAGCCCTCGCGTGTTGTGAAGCAATGGCCCTAGCAAAGGATCTTGGCATTCAAAAGCTCGGTATTGCCTCTGATGCATCAGATGTGATTAAAGCGATCAAACATGGAAGTAGGTGCAGCTGCAGCTCGGTGTTGAAGGAGATCGAGCATAGGCGGCAGGACTTCCAAGTGGTGGAATTTGTCCATGAAGGCAGAGAGTGTAATACTCATGCACATAATTTGGTTAGGAGTGCTCTGTTCTTAGATCACGGTCGATATGTTTGGCTTCTTGAGCCTTGGGATGTAACATTTGTACCTTTATTTGTTGATTAATAAAGACTGTGATAAACCTCAAAAAAAGTAGGGCTCTTTTTTGACTGAATATATCTATATACCCATATATAGTGTTGAATGATAGTCGTTGGATGAAATCAATCCAATGGTGCAGAGATGGCAAATCCGAGTACTACTAACTGTTGGATATCATGTGCATTCCATCAGATTCTGCCACATGTACAATCTAGAAGACTCCATAGTTGAACTTAAGCATAATGCACGAACCTCAAAATGCAATCACTTCTCCTTCGTTCTAGAATCTTCCGTATCATAATTACCCAAACTTTTTTTCTAGATGAATTGTCATTATTTGTTTTTACTTTATGCTTTACAACGCATAATTCTATGAATCTTAGAATAGATTATCTTATTTATAAAACTAATTGATTTTGAATGAGATAAACTATAAAAAGTAAACGAACATCTACATCATTCATGTATGACTCAAAATACATGTTATAGTGTGGTATTTATTCATAATTTCGTTGTCAAATCTCATATGTGCAATGCATGGGTTACCTTACTAGTATCTACTAAAACACCAAGCTCCCTAGAAATGATGCTTTCTGGGGCGTTGGGGCTTTGGAGGACGCGGTGGGTCCATATGTAAGTGGCTGGATCGCTGGTACGTCGTGCACTTATTCCTTCACTTATACAAGCTGCTCGCTCTGAGCATCTGGGGCGGACGTGCCGTCACCAGCTTAGCCATGGAGAATAGCTGACCGGCCTCGAAAAACACGCACCTGACTCACTATATTAAAGTTCATCCTGTGAAAAAATAAATATATATATGATGTGCTTTGCATGGTGTCCCACCCCAGAAGTTAATTTTTTGTTCACTTCACTATAAAATAACTTCCTTTGCTTTTATTATGAACATGATATTGGGTTGTGATTGTACCCAATTTGTGGAAAGAAATGCCTGCGCGGATAAGAAAGATGATTTGGTGCAGTGTATGATTTTTTTTCATATGGTTGTTTGCATGGCTGAATGTGCATTCTTACTTTTGTAATATAATGGAAAACGGTTCAGGTGCCAAAACTGCTAATTAACCTCATGAGTGGGTGAATGTAATGCACATAGAAAATAAAGTTTATCTGCATAGATAGGGCAATTGAAAATTGGTACATGGTTTTCCCTTTGTCTTAGACGTCCGAGCTTGCATATTTTAGCGCTTAAAGCAAAAACGTGTTTTCTGTAGGTGCTATTTGTTTTTTGTATAGATATGTGTCTGCATAGAAAAAAGCCAAAAATTTACATGTGTCATTTATTTTCTAAATTTCAGCATCTCATCATATTTGATTTGAATCTTTCTTGGGAGTGATTTTATTCCCTCCCATATATATAGCTTTTTCTTTAGTGTGCATATACACCATTGCACTAGCTAGGTATATATTTTTGTTTCGGAAATTTAAACTTGATTTCTCTAGGGTGTGCTATCTATGTACCAGTATTTTTGGGTGGTCGTGCTTTTTTTATATATGTGATTTTTTTTCCTTACCATGGTTTATTTCTAAGCATTATATCTACCAAAAATCCAAGCTCCTTAGAAATGTTGCTTTCTGGTGGGTTGGGGCTTTGGAGGGCACCGGTGGGTCCATATCTAAGTGGCTGGATCGCTTGTACATCGTGTGTTTATCCTTCGCTGATTCAGGCTGCTCGCCCTGAGCATCTGGGCTGGACGCGCCGCCACCAGCTCGCCCATTGAGAGTAGCTGACGCGTTGGAAAAACACGCACCTGACTCACTATATTTAATGTTCATCATGTGATATATATATATATATATATATATATATATATATATATATATATATATATATATATATATATATATGACAAATTTTATCTACCACCAATGGTAGTTACCACCTAGCTAGGTGCCCTCCACGTGTCCCCTTTCCTCTCCCTCAAACGTAGCATCAAGTCTACCGGGTCGAGAGACGTGGTTAACGGGTGCTGTAATCCAATAGGCAGCGACTTCGTTTTTGTGATTAAAATAATCTGGAAGCTAATGACGCGCTGGTCCAACAACCTCTTCAATTCTGTGTACAACAACTTGTCTATGAGATAAAGATGCAAACGATATCCGATTATTCTTGTTAGGTGGAGGGCAATTTTTTAGTCAGATTAGTTTTCGTTAAAAAAAGGTAGCGTGGAAACGTTATATCTCTTGGATTTTCTACACAGTATAGTAAACAATATATAGTACTTTTAAAACCATTTGGAGTCTGTATACTTGTAGTATGGAGTATTAACATATAACTATTGGAGTCTGGAGTATGGCCTTTACGTGAAATACCTTAGCGTATAAAATAGTATTGTGTATGTAGTATACTTCTTTTTAAGAAGTATACGGGTCTACATACTACTCTTTTTTTGGCTGGGGGGGGGGGGGGGGGGGAGTGTACATACTAGTCTCGTTAGTAGACAAGTGTCCATGCTACTCTTAGTTGTAGTATGGAGTATATTACAAAACATAGAATGGAGTATGTGTGTATTTTCTTTTGAAATGGCAGTACATAATTTTTTCACTTATGAAAAAAATCATATAACTTTTGTTTGAACCAAAATATTGAGTAGTATATTCATTCGAAAAAATAGTATATCCAGAAAGTGACACGGAATATATCTAGAAACAATGTGGTATTGCTATAAAACGAATATGGTGCCATTTTTTGAAAGTATGAGCATATAGTACATGCTGAAAGGAGGAGTATATAGAATGGAGTAAATTTTTTAGGACATATGGAGTATATAGTGTGTTATATATTTTCAAAAAAGTATGGAGTATTTCCCTTTAGATGAAGTACAGAGTATATAGCATGAAAAACTAATGTATAATATAAATAATGATGTACTCTCTCCGATCCAAAATAAGTGTCGTGGTTTCAGTTCAAATTTATACAAAAATCACGGCACTTATTTTGATTACATCATAAATGCCGTATATACGCCACCGAGCGGTCTCCGGCGAGGACGAAGTAAATTTAATGCATGCTTTACGTGCCAACTTGAAGTAGTATGTAGTATATAAAAAAGGATAGTGGTATGAATTAGTATATACGCAAAAGTAGTATGTAGTATATAGACGTCCCTACAAAAATTTTGTAGTATATACACACAATTAGTATGTAAAAGAATTAGCATGGATCGTGTGTATCACAGTCATGGTTACAAGTAGTTTGTTGATAAATTCATGAACTCCAGTCTGTGATTGATGCTCAAATCTTGCCTAGATGGATGTGGATGAGAGACCCAAAAATACATTGTTCTTTACTAGGAAATTAACGGTATATTTCTGTGAAGTACAAACGAATATCACGCATGCTACAACCGCCTTTATTAGATCTTGGAGTATCGTGTTCCTGAGCATGGGTCCGGTATGCGGACGTCGTCATCGTCGACGGTGATCGACAATGTTGCATGGTTTGGCTGGTTGTCATCGGCGACGGCAGTCGGCAATGTCGCATGATTTGGCTCGTCGTCATCATCGACGGCGGTGAGTGATGTCGCATGTTCAAGTACACCACTAGTTGCCGTCTCCATCACGCGTACAGTCACCCACAGGTCACCGGCAAACATCGATTAACCTTGTGCATGTCACGTCGCCTCAACGCATTACTCCCTGCGGTGCTCATAGCCTGTTGATCCACATGAAGCAATAGAGATGAGAGTTGAAAGATCAAGGGACGAATCATGGAAGCATGCACCTGATGTTCAAATTTCATGTATATATGCCTATGGATGCACACAAACCTGCAGTCGGCTAACCACATCGCCGCAAGCATTGAGGACGGATGGTGCCGCCTGTCACGACGCCGGCAATCAGTTTTGGAGGCCCTTGGTCAAGATCGCATCAAATCTATGGATATGACACATACGAAATTCCTGATCTGATCGAGGAAACAAGAAGGAGAAAGTCGACTAGCCATAAGCGAGAAAAGAACAATAGATATCCCCAGAATATAGGAGCGGTAGTTCTCCATTGCGGGTCGGGTTCATATTTTAAACCCACTAATTACAACGCATCAGAAAAGCCATTAAGGCTGCACGCATCTTGGAATAATGTATGGTGGATGAGGTAGAGGTAACTACCACTATGTGGTAGGAAAATATATATATATATATATATATATATATAGGACAAATTTTATCTACAGGCGGTGGTAGTTACCTCCTATCTGTATGCCCTCCACGTGTCCCAAGCCAATCCAGTAGAAGGATCCGTTAGCGGGTGTTGTAGAATCCAATAGGCCTCAACTAATTATCTTTTGAATTAAAATAATCCGGCAAGTTGGACGCTGGTTCAACTACCTCCTTGATTCTAGGATAGGTGCATAGAACAAACCGTGTATAGATAAGTATGTGAATAAAGGACAATTTAGTCAGAGTGCTTACATACTTCTGGTTATAAATAGGTAGTATGGTGTATATGCTGTGAACTTTATAACTTTTTTTCTAGAGTTTGCATAATATAGAAATATAGCTTTTTTTAGAAACCATGTGGAGAGTATACTGCACGAAATTTGGAGTATAGAGTATCAATATATACTTATTAAATATGGAGTATGGAGTATCAGCATATACTCATTACATATGGAGTATGGAGTATGGAGCATTAACATAAAATTGGAGTATGGAGTATTAATATTTGTTTGCAGGAAATTTCTTAGCGTACAAACTTAGAAAGTAGTGTTTAGTATGTAGTATATATATACATGTTTTTAAAATATGGACCATACATACGTACTCTTAGTTGTAGTATGGAGTATATTTACAGAAGTGTTTTTTGAGATCGATATATTTATAAATATTAGAATGGAGTATGTGTGTCAGTACCCCGACTCGATGTCACATCAATCTAGCCGGTAACACCTCATATCACTTTGCGGCCTCACGCACGGTATCCCCACGGGTGTCGTCTTACCTTTTCCCGGGACCGTTTGCGTCTTTTGGCTCACGTATATGATAGTGTCGCTAGCATCCATATGATAAGGAGCCCGGGCTGACATGACTAGTCGTAAACCCAAAGTGGCACAGACTTACAGGGACAGGCATCCATGACCCAGCTTCGAACGTGTCGGTCATCAGCAAGTGGGTCCGGGCTGTAGCACTGGGCTAGCAGGACTCCGGTAAACCGGGCTGTAGCGGGCTAACAGGACTCCGGTACTCAAAGCGTGACATTTCCCCGAAGGGACAGACACAGGAACGAAGAAGGACACATGCCGGCCAGCCTAAGTGTTCCAGAGCAGTAGCAAGCTACCATGGCTCAGCGGTAACACTAGGAGACATTTCCTGGTAAGAGAGGCTACTAAAGATAAACAACTAGATAGTCAGATCCCACACATACCAAGCATTTTAATCATACACACAATATGCTCGATATGTGCAAATACAACGAAGCATCACAACATGACTCTACGACACAAGTACTTTATTTAAGGCTCAGGGAGCCATACATAACATACACAAAGGTACGGGTCTCACGACCCAACATACAAGTCATACAGTCATACAAACCAGCAGCGGAAGTAACTTGTCTGAGTACAGACAACTAGTAAAATAAAAGAGGCTTGGAAAGCCTAGCTATACTACGTGGTCCTTCACAAGCTCAGGATCACCACCTGGGCCTTTAGCCTACTCGTTGATGTCAACGTCTACATAGAACCCATCAGAAGGGGTTGCAGCGTCTTCTGTAAAAATGTAGATTATAGCAACATGAGTACAAAGGTACTCAGCAAGACTTACATCAGATCCTACATACATGCATATTATCAAGAAGGGTTGGTGGAGTTATTGCAGCAAGCCAGCTTTGACTCTTGGCTAGACTATCCTACGATACCCCAACTTGAAATGGTTTTGCGTACACGAGTCCACTACTCACCACTTCAATACACTACCGAGGATTCACCTCCGTCTTCCTACGGAAGGGCCATCCTCGGCACTCACACTTATCTTGAGGCTTTTAGTAGTTTCCATTTACTTGTCTATGAACTGTATCGGCAACCAAGTAGTCCTTTACCGCGGACGCGGCTATTCGAATAGATCATGTTAACCCTGCAGGGGTGTACTTCTTCATACACGCTCTCACCACTTACCGTCGTTTACACGACATGTACTCGGCAACCTTCAAGCGGAAGCCCAACGTGGGTGTCGGCCACGACCTACCTAATCACCTAAGCCTCAAGTCCAGGTTTATCGCCTATTCAGGTTCCATCCGCAGGGAGTCCGGCCGAGGTTTCCCATACGGCCCCGAACGATGTGAACAGGGTTCCCGAGATACCTAATGGGTATTCGGTACACCCGGCCACGTACCTACCGCATCACAGCCCACCCCTACGGTCAGCGCTGTCCACGGCCTCCAGTAGGCTACAAACACCAGAAACTACTTGCAACTCCTGGACGGAGAACTAGGGTGAATAAGAAGCCGAGAGGGTCCATTGGTTTCGGGCCCAATGCATGGTAGTAGCTGATTCTTAAATCACACATACAGATCTCAGTGCTTAAGGTCGGCTTCAATGAAACAACCCACCATGTACTCCTACATGGCCTCTCATCGATACCTTTACCAAATCGTGTTCACCACACCACTCCCATTACCGACATAATCATTTCACTCTAGCCCATCACCCAGATGAACCAGACCTGACACGACTCTAAGCATAGCAGGCATAGCAAGGTAGGAACAACACATACATATGGCTCAAACAACTCCTACACATGCTAGTGGGTTTCGTCTAGTTACTGTGGCAATGACAGGTCATGCAGAGGAAATGGATTCAACTACCGTAGCACACAGCAGTTTGAAGCGCGTTGTCTTAATGCAGTAAAAGAGAGCAGGAGCGAGAACATGGGATTGTATCGATATGATCAAATGGTTGGTTGCTTGCCTGATGGTTCGATGCACTGATACGGTTCTTCGTTAGGGTAATCACGGTACTCCTCGGAGGCAGAACCTATCGCAAGGACACCGATACACAACCATCACCAAACAATGTGCAACAATATGATGCATGCATGAAACATGGCAAAATGAGTGTGTTGGGCTAATGCAACTAAAACCAGAAGGGTTTGAACAAATTTGAATCAAAGATTCAAATTTCAAACTCAAGCATGGCCTTTTAAAGTGCTTTTCCTTGTTCTGCTTGAAACATCAATTTAACTTGTTTGATCATGCATGAAAATGGTACAGATGGATAGATTGGATTTTTCTGATCATTTTTCATATATAATTTGTCCAGGGTGGGGCTAGGGCCTAGAGATCGAACGAGACCAGGGGAGAAGGGGGAAACGACTCGGGGGCTCACCGCGGAGCTGCAGGGATGGTTAGCGGGCTCGGGGACGCGCTGGAGACGGCAAATTTGACGGCGACGATGGTCGGAGCCCGAAGAGGGGAACGACGACGTGGCGGCGATGCAGGGCTTCCGGGGAGCTGTGGGTCGGTGGAGAGGGAAGAGGGGGTCGAGGCGGAGCTCCTGAGCTAGTCGGGGGAGCGAGGGGTGGCCGGAGACGGCTGCTGTGGCGAACGGCGGCGAGGGTGGTGTTCGGCCGTGTGAGAGAGAGAGCGAGGGAGAGGAGGGAAGAGACGGGGGAGAGTGAGAGAGAGCAGGGGGGAGGCGTGGCGTCGTCCAGGGACATCGAGGCGATGAGGGGAGGGCAGGCAGGCAGGGAGAGAGGTGGCGTGGCGCGGTGGCGCGCGCGCGCGCCGGCCACACTCCCCTCCCTCTGTCGGGACGAAGACGACAGAGGAGGGAGGTGGGCTGGGCCGGCTGCTGGCTGGGCCGGCCAGCTGGCTGGGCTGCACAGGGAGGAGCCCAGGTAAGCTTCTCCCCTTTTATTTTTTTCTGTTTTCTAATTTCTGACATTTGTTTTGATTTAAATAATATATTAAATCATTTATTTAACTTATGCCAATTTTTGGAGGAGCTATATATATTATTCCAGAGCTCCTTTATATTTGGCATAATATTTGGACATATATTAATATATATAATTAATATATTTCCAATGCAAATATTTATGCATTAATTCCAAATGCCCAAAATAAATACCTATGAGCTCTTAAAAATATTGGTTTGATTTTTATCTCTGTCCAATATTTTCAGAGAGCAACATGAGCATTTTCTTGGACCCTTTTGGAGAAATTTTTATTTGGGTCATTTCCAAAATGATTCTGAGGGTTTCACAGATCCCCATTTCAAGTTTCTGATGAAAGAGTAAACATGATGCAACACTCTAATGCATGGCTAACTAGGATGTGACAACTCACCCCCACTCAAAAGAATCTCGTCCCGAGATTTGGGTTCCTCCGGGAAGAAGGCAGGATACTCGAGTCGAAGACGATCCTCCCTTTCCCAGGTTGCTTCATCCTCCGAATGGTGCGACCATTGAACTTTGAGAAACTTGATATTATGACGTCGGGTGGTACGTTCGGCCTGATCGAGGATACGAATGGGGTACTCTCGATATGTAAGATTATCTTGGAGATCAAGCGTTTCGTGGTCCACTTCACGGATAGGATCCGAGAAGCAACGCCTGAGTTGAGAAACGTGGAAGACATCGTGGACCCTGGAGAGGTGCGGAGGTAGTTCCAACTGGTAGGCAACTTCTCCTCGTTTGGCAAGAATGCGAAAAGGTCCAATGTAACGAGGAGCCAATTTGCCTTTGATACCGAAACGATGGGTTCCCTTCAGAGGGGTGACCCGAAGATAAGCCTTCTCGTCAACCTCGAAAGTCATAGCCTTATGTTTTCGGTCATATTGACTCTTTTGACGAGATTGGGCTGTTTTCAACTTTTCACGAACGATGCGAACTTGTTCTTCTGCTTCCTGAATCATGTCCGGGCCAAAGAATTGTCTTTCCCCGGTCTCTGACCAGTTAAGGGGTGTTCGACACCGTCGTCCATAGAGAACTTCAAAAGGGGCTTTACCCAAGCTAGATTGATAGCTGTTGTTGTAAGCGAATTCGGCAAATGGAAGGCACTTCTCCCAGTCCATTCCGAATGAGATAACAGAGGCTCGAAGCATGTCTTCTAGAATCTGGTTGACGCGTTCCACTTGACCACTCGACTGAGGGTGGAAGGCGGTGCTAAAGGAGAGACGAGTCCCCATAGCATTTTGGAAACTTTCCCAAAATCGAGAGGTGAAAAGACTTCCTCGATCCGAGTTAATTTCCAAAGGAACACCATGGAGGGACACTATTCGGGAGATGTATAAGTCTGCCAGCTGGCTAGCGGTTATACTCTCACGAACAGGTAAGAAATGAGCTACTTTGGAAAGACGATCGACAACGACGAAGATAGCATTATTCCCTCTCTTGGTCCTGGGAAAACCGGTAATGAAATCCATACCAATTTTATCCCATTTCCATTCAGGAATAGCTAAGGGTTGAAGGGTGCCAGCAGGCCGTTGGTGCTCTGCTTTTACACGACGACAGACGTCGCAATTTGCAATATACTGAGCAATTTCTCTCTTCATCCTAGTCCACCAGAACCTCTGGCGTAGGTCCTGATACATCTTAGTACTACCGGGATGAATGGTGAGAGGAGATTCATGAGCTTCCTTAAGGATTAATCGCCTTAGGTTGCGCACTTTGGGAACCACTAGTCGATTCCCGAAGTATACGACTCCTTGATCATTAATGGAGAAACAATTCGCAATTCCTTTCTGAATGTTTCTCTTGATGCGGGAGATTCCCGGATCTACTTTCTGTGCTTTGATAATTTGATCCGTAAGGGTAGGTTTTGCCACCAAGGTGGAAAGAAAACCTTGAGGTACAATGTGAAGGTTAAGCTTCCGAAATTCCTCATGGAGAAGCGGTTGACTTTGTTGTAACATCAGGTTGTTACAATAAGATTTACGACTTAGCGCATCAGCCATGACGTTGGCTTTCCCTGGGGTATAGGTTATTCCTAAGTCGAAGTCTGTGATCAATTCAACCCAACGTCTTTGCCTGAGATTCAGATCCGGTTGGGTGAAAATGTACTTCAGACTTTGGTGATCAGTGAATATTTCGCAACGATTACCGAGGAGGTAATGTCGCCAGGTCTTAAGTGCATAGACTACGGCTGCAAGCTCTAGATCATGAGTAGGATAATTCTCCTCATGTGGGTGCAATTGCCGTGAAGCGTAAGCAATTACGTGTCGATCTTGCATGAGAATGCAACCTAGTCCTTGTCGCGAGGCGTCGCAGTAGATAACAAAGTCCTTGGAGAAGTCTGGCGGTACCAGCACGGGAGCAGAGGTCAGGCGTCTTTTCAGTTCCTGAAAGCTGTGCTCACATTGTGGAGTCCATTCGAACTTTTTATCTTTCTTGAGGAGTTCGGTTAGAGGTTTAGCAACTTTGGAGAAGTTCTCGACAAAGCGACGACAATAGCTCGCTAAGCCTAGAAAACTCCGAACTTGCTTGACCGATTCAGGTGGAGTCCAATTAAGGACGGCTTGAACTCGCTCAGGGTTAACAGCAATACCTTTACCAGATATTACATGACCCAGATAGGTCACTTCTGACAACCAGAATTCACATTTAGAAAATTTGGCATAAAGGCGATGCTCTCGAAGTTTCTTCAACACTAGCCTTAAATGTTCGGCATGTTCTTCCTCGTTCTTGGAGTAGATGAGTATATCATCGAGGTAAACCACGACGAATTTATCCAAATACTCCATGAAGATTGAGTTCATTAACCGAGAAAAGGTGGCTGGAGCGTTGGTTAAACCGAAGGACATGACGGTGTACTCGTATTGGCCATAACGAGTAACAAAGGCCGTTTTAGGAATGTCCCCGTTTCTGATTTTGATTTGATGGTAGCCCAACCTCAAATCCATCTTGGAGAAGACTGAGGATCCAGCGAGCTGATCATACAGATCGTTGATCCTGGGAAGTGGATATTTGTTCTTGATTGTGACCAAATTGACAGGTCGGTAATCTACAACCATCCGGTCCGTACCATCCTTCTTCTTGACGAATAGGACGGGGCAAGCCCACGGAGATGAACTAGGGCGGATGAAACCCTTTTTCAAGGATTCATCGAGTTGTTTCTTAAGCTCGGCTAGTTCTAGTGGTGCCATCTTATAAGGTCTTCTAGCAATCGGAACGGTTCCGGGGATGAGGTCGATTACGAACTCAACATCCCTGTCAGGTGGAACACCTGGCAATTCCTCTGGAAAGACATCCGGGAAGTCACGGACTACCGGAATGTCCTCAAGGTCTGGCAAAGGGCTGGCGTTAAGAGAATATAATTGTCGCTTGGCTATTCGGGTCAAGACATTGACTATCTTCCCCGAAGGATGGGTGAGTTGAACAGTCCTAGAGAAGCAATCAATTTTGGCTTGATGAGCTGACATCCAGTCCATACCCAAAATGATATTAATATCTGAAGATTTAAGGGCTATCAAAGACGCGAGAAAAACAAGTCTGTCGACTTGGATTTCATTTCCATAACTTACCCTAGAGGTCTGCCATCTAGAACCAGGGGTAGAAATTTCCATAGTGGATGGCATGTCACAGAATGCAACGTTATGCAAACGAGCATAATTTTCGGATATAAAAGAATGAGAGGCTCCTGTATCGAAAAGAACAGATGCCGGGTGGCAATTTACAAGAAGCGTACCGAGAACGACGTTGGGATCCTCTTGAGCTTCTTCGGCAGAGATACAGTTGACATGGCCACGTGAAGCGGTGACCGGTTTGGCGTGGAATATTTTCCCTGTCGGCTTGCCACGGCCAACAGCTTTAGCAGATTGGTTGGGGTTGGTCTGAGGACACTCACGCATATAGTGACCAGATTCCCCACACTTGAAACAAGTCACGGAACTGGTACGTGGAGGAGCATTATTGATTGGACCCCCATAGGGCTTGGCTGGAGCAGACTGTTGAACGGGGCGAGGCGCCTGGAAAGATGGCCTCGGTGTGAACCTGGGTGGCAGGGCGGTGTTGGGTACCCACACGCGGCGCTTCTGAGGACCAGCACCGGATGAGGAACCCATATCACGGCCATGCTTGCGTGTTGCGTCATAGTCAGTCTGACCAGTTTCAGCACTGATGGCTTTATTGACAAGTTTCTGAAAAGATGTGCACTCATGCAGACGGAGGTCGCGGCGAAGCTCAGGACTAAGTCCCTTACGGAACCTTGCTTGCTTCTTGGCGTCAGTAGAAACTTCCTCGGTTGCATATCGTGCGAGATTACCAAACTCCCTGCTATAAACATCCACAGAAAGTCGGCCTTGGGTGAAATTGCAGAATTCCTCACGTTTACGGTCCATGAGACCCTCCGGAATGTGATGTTCACGGAAAGCCTCGCTGAACTCAGCCCAAGTAGTGACATGGCCCGCTGGGCGCATAGCTCCATAATTCTCCCACCATAGACTGGCGGGGCCTTCAAGATGATATGCAGCAAAGGTGACCTTGTCAGCCTCCGCTACCAGCGCGGAACGCAGTTTGTGAGAGATACTGCGAAGCCAGTCATCAGCGTCGAGAGGCTCGACGGAGTGGTGGAACGTGGGTGGATGTAATTTGATAAAATCACTGAGTGACACCACGTTAGTCCTCTGATGGTGTGCTGTGTTCTGTTCAATACGCTCCAACAAACGGTTGGTCTCCCGCTTGTTTCTCTCAGCTTCCATCATAACCTCGGCTAGTGAAGGAGGATGAGGCAGATTTGCATCCCTGACTTCACTGCCTTCGGCCTGCTCTTGAGGAGCAGGGTTAGTGCGCGTGTTGACCATCCTAGGTAAACAAGACAATGATTTAGTCAGGATGATAAAATTCCGACATAGGACACATAATGTAAGGAATAACTCGGAATGCAAGATGATCATCCGTATGACATGGTAGATACAGAAACTGCTTCTTTTATTCCATCGTCATACACACCATACAGGGTTTAGTACAAGACCAAACAAAGTACTAATACGGTGAAAAGAGGATTACATCTCATCGGAGGCATCCCAAGCTCCTATACATTATTTTTCTACACCTCCGGAAAGAGTACAAACTAGGTCATATCCCACGAGTCACGCGGGACGATAGAAGACACAGCTAGTGCGAACTAGTGATACTACCACTAACTCAGACCGATCCGTAGTAGTCCTCGTAGAAGTCACCTCCATAGCCTGGAAGCTCAACATGATCATCCGGAAACAGACGGTCTCGCGGAGCTTGTGGACCATAGGGGCTAGGATGAGGCCTTGGACCAACAGACGGTGGCCTGCGGGGACCGCGAGGTGGGGTGATGCCTCCTACATCACGCCAAACCATCACGTCCGGCAGAGCAGATCTCACAGGATAGAGATCGCGCATATCTGAATATCCAGCTTGCACCGCCGGTGCGAACCGAGTCAAAGTGGCCCAGTGGTCAGCACGGGTATTGAAGAGCTCTAACCTCAAGGCCCGATTTTCACGGTCCTTATCCTCGAGCATCTCAGCAGTGGTGCGAGTCCGTGAATCCTCCTGAGTGGGGTCAGCATAAATAGCCTGGAGATACCCTTGTGCTCCCGGAAGTGATCCTGGCATATACCGGAAATCAGAGTCCCGAAATAAACCAGATCTGACTCGCATAATGGTCATCATAGAGTAGGCGGCGTCCTGCACAGCCATCTCAATAGTAACCCCGAGTCCATAGGAGCAGTGAAGAGGCTCGGTGGATCCAGGATAAGATGGAAATATCCTGACAGTGCAGAGATACTGGCTTTGGTTAAAGTCTCGGAATTGCTCTTCGACCGTGTACTCGGGATACCAGCGGTATCCAGCCTCAGTCATTACCCTGACCAACTTGGCAGTATGGCCGGGTACATCTAGACATCGAGTCAGGCGAACCACTTGATTGAGGTCGCGAGTGGCCATCTGAAAGCACAATCATAATGCAAAGGCATTAGAATTTCTAGCAAAATTTCGGCAGCATAACAGCTGTAAATGCTCAAAAAGGATTTTGAGACATTTGACAAAGGATTTCGTACACACTCAACATCATCATATCAAAGTTCTGAAACCATTCTAGCAACATAATGTGGTAGTAGAACTGAACTAGGCTTGTAACCATCAAACTTATAAGGTACTACTGATTAGTAACTCGTGATCCTGATAGAGAGAACAGATCCTAATTCCTTAACCCCCGGTGGAAGAATGGACTGACTCAGATCAGAAAGTCATAAGATAAAGGAGTAAAAAGAGCCTTACGTTCCAACCCACAAACAATTCCCCTACATATAACTAAAGAATTTCTAGACTCAACATCGACCAGTTTGGCTTGGAGAACCTACAGGCAGTCCGGCTCTGATGCCAACGCTGTCAGGACCCCGACTCGATGTCACATCGATCTAGCCGGTAACACCTCATATCACTTTGCGGCCTCACGCACGGTATCCCCACGGGTGTCGCCTTACCTTTGCCCGGGACCGTTTGCGCCTTTTGGCTCACGTATATGATAGTGTCGCTAGCATCCATATGATAAGGAGCCCGGGCTGACATGACTAGTCGTAAACCCAAAGTGGCACAGACTTACAGGGACAGGCATCCATGACCCAGCTTCGAACGTGTCGGTCATCAGCAAGTGGGTCCGGGCTGTAGCACTGGGCTAGCAGGACTCCGGTAAACCGGGCTGTAGCGGGCTAACAGGACTCCGGTACTCAAAGCGTGACATTTCCCCGAAGGGACAGACACAGGAACGAAGAAGGACACATGCCGGCCAGCCTAAGTGTTCCAGAGCAGTAGCAAGCTACCATGGCTCAGCGGTAACACTAGGAGACATTTCCCGGTAAGAGAGGCTACTAAAGATAAACAACTAGATAGTCAGATCCCACACATACCAAGCATTTCAATCATACACACAATATGCTCGATATGTGCAAATACAACGAAGCATCACAACATGACTCTACGACACAAGTACTTTATTTAAGGCTCAGGGAGCCATACATAACATACACAAAGGTACGGGTCTCACGACCCAACATACAAGTCATACAGTCATACAAACCAGCAGCGGAAGTACATTGTCTGAGTACAGACAACTAGTAAAATAAAAGAGGCTTGGAAAGCCTAGCTATACTACGTGGTCCATCACAAGCTCAGGGTCACCACCTGGGTCCTTAGCCTACTCGTTGATGTCAACGTCTACATAGAACCCATCAGAAGGGGTTGCAGCGTCTTCTGTAAAAATGTAGATTATAGCAACATGAGTACAAAGGTACTCAGCAAGACTTACATCAGATCCTACATACATGCATATTATCAAGAAGGGTTGGTGGAGTTATTGCAGCAAGCCAGCTTTGACTCTTGGCTAGACTATCCTACGATACTCCAACTTGAAATGGTTTTGCGCACACGAGTCCACTACTCACCACTTCAATACACTACCGAGGATCCACCTCCGTCTTCCTACGGAAGGGCCATCCTCGGCACTCACACTTATCTTGAGGCTTTTAGTAGTTTCCATTTACTTGTCTATGAACTGTATCGGCAACCAAGTAGTCCTTTACCGCGGACGCGGCTATTCGAATAGATCATGTTAACCCTGCAGGGGTGTACTTCTTCATACACGCTCTCACCACTTACCGTCGTTTACACGACATGTACTCGGCAACCTTCAAGCGGAAGCCCAACGTGGGTGTCGGCCACGACCTACCTAATCACCTAAGCCTCCAGTCCAGGTTTATCGCCTATTCAGGTTCCATCCGCAGGGAGTCCGGCCGAGGTTTCCCATACGGCCCCGAACGATGTGAACAGGGTTCCCGAGATACCTAACGGGTATTCGGTACACCCGGCCACGTACCTACCGCATCACAGCCCACCCCTACGGTCAGCGCTGTCCACGGCCTCCAGTAGGCTACAAACACCAGAAACTACTTGCAACTCCTGGACGGAGAACTAGGGTGAATAAGAAGCCGAGAGGGTCCATTGGTTTCGGGCCCAATGCATGGTAGTAGCTGATTCTTAAATCACACATACAGATCTCAGTGCTTAAGGTCGGCTTCAATGAAACAACCCACCATGTACTCCTACATGGCCTCTCATCGATACCTTTACCAAATCGTGTTCACCACACCACTCCCATTACCGACATAATCATTTCACTCTAGCCCATCACCCAGATGAACCAGACCTGACACGACTCTAAGCATAGCAGGCATAGCAAGGTAGGAACAACACATACATATGGCTCAAACAACTCCTACACATGCTAGTGGGTTTCGTCTAGTTACTGTGGCAATGACAGGTCATGCAGAGGAAATGGGTTCAACTACCGTAGCACACAGCAGTTTGAAGCGCGTTGTCTTAATGCAGTAAAAGAGAGCAGGAGCGAGAACATGGGATTGTATCGATATGATCAAATGGTTGGCTTGCCTGATGGTTCGATGCACTGATACGGTTCTTCGTTAGGGTAATCACGGTACTCCTCGGAGGCAGAACCTGTCGCAAGGACACCGATACACAACCATCACCAAACAATGTGCAACAATATGATGCATGCATGAAACATGGCAAAATGAGTGTGTTGGGCTAATGCAACTAAAACCAGAAGGGTTTGAACAAATTTGAATCAAAGATTCAAATTTCAAACTCAAGCATGGCCTTTTAAAGTGCTTTTCCTTGTTCTGCTTGAAACATCAATTTAACTTGTTTGATCATGCATGAAAATGGTACAGATGGATAGATTGGATTTTTCTGATCATTTTTCATATATAATTTGTCCAAATTGGAGTTACAGAATAAAAGTTATGAATTTTTGAAGTTTAAATAATATTTTGGAATTTCCTGATTTAAATTAAATCCAGAAATTATAATTATTGCGCCAGCATGACGTCAGCATGACGTCAGTGGTCAACTGCGGCTGTCTGGGGTCAAACCTGACGTGTGGGGTCCACACGTCAGTGACAGGGGGGTTAAACAGGGTTAGTTTAATCCTAATTAGGGGTTAGTGGCGCTGGGGGCCCACTGTCAGTGTCAGGGGGTTAACCATTAGTGGTTAGCACTAATCCTAATTAGCTACAGGGCTGGGCCCACCTGTCAGGGACTCAGGGGGGTTCCTGCCGTGGTCAAAGTGGGTCAAACCCACCGGCGACGTGACGCCGGCGAGGCCCGAGACGGCGGCGCGGCGCGGGATCGCGCTACAGGGCACGGGCGAGGCCGTGCTTGGGCTCGTTGGAAAGCTCTTGCTCCCGCGCGTCGAACGGTGGCCGTGGCTGGGCCTGGGGTGGCCGGAGTCGACGGCAGCGAGCTCGGCTGCGGCCGCCGGAGTTCGGGTGCGGTCGGGATCGGTGTTGCAGGGGGTTTGGGGAGGCGTTAGTGCGTGCTGCGTGCTCCTAGTGAGGTGTGGAGCACGATAGTGTGCTCGGTTGGGTGCTACGGTGACCGTGGCCACGACGGCGACATCGCCGGCGGCGTGGAGCTCTCGGCCAAGGTGGGGCTAGGGCCTAGAGATCGAACGAGACCAGGGGAGAAGGGGGAAACGACTCGGGGGCTCACCGCGGAGCTACAGGGATGGTTAGCGGGCTCGGGGACGCGCTGGAGACGGCAAATTTGACGGCGACGATGGTCGGAGCCCGAAGAGGGGAACGGCGACGTGGCGGCGATGCAGGGCTTCCGGGGAGCTGTGGGTCGGTGGAGAGGGAAGAGGGGGTCGAGGCGGAGCTCCTGAGCTAGTCGGGGGAGCGAGGGGTGGCCGGAGACGGCTGCTGTGGCGAACGGCGGCGAGGGTGGTGTTCGGCCGTGTGAGAGAGAGAGCGAGGGAGAGGAGGGAAGAGCCGGGGGAGAGTGAGAGAGAGCAGGGGGGAGGCGTGGCGTCGTCCAGGG